>NC_090649.1:7878442-8153083 GCF_040937935.1 Hyperolius riggenbachi | reverse complement strand
TGAAAAGCTCTACTTTTCCTCTTTCGGGGCTCCAGGACAAGCAAGAAGTGTCTGGTTTCTGTAGTGTCGTGGTTATCACGTTCGCCTCACACGCGAAAGGTCCCCGGTTTGAAACCGGGCAGAAACAGTGTCTACCTTTAACTTTTTGCCATCCAAAGCACTCCTCCTTCCCTTGCTCCATACGCTTGCAAGCTGGCCCTCAATGTGACTGGCCAGTGTCTTTTCTTCACTCACTTTCTCAGGCAACTGCTAATAGCCTCTTTCAGACTGCCTCTCAGCCATCCCTACATGCATATCCATCTAAGAGAGATCTAAAACTCAACTTGCAAAACACCAAGCTTTGTCTCTTTTCCTTCTCCCTAGATACTGCACTATGTAGAAGTAGAACTGTCCTACCACCTGCTTTGTAAGTTTATATTGCCTGGAATTTGCCTTTGACTCCAACCTCCCTTGTCTTCTTCCTATCCAGCCCTTCTCCAAGTACTGCCACTTTGGTTGCCGTCGCATCATCTGCAAAGTTCAGGCTTTCCCAGTAGTTAAGACTTATGATATTTTGCTGCATGCCATGGTTGTCTTTCCCCTCCCCACCTTTCTATTCCCGAATGCCTTTTTTTTTACTCAAGCATACTCTATTGACCTAAGCCCAACATTTTAGATGTTGTTACCTCTCATAGCTACTTTATTGCTCCCTTTCTCATGTGGAAGGTTCTTTTGAGTATTAGTTCCCAATATGCCAGTTGTCTATGTTCCTATGCGAGCACTGCTTTCTTCTTGGTAGCAAAATTGCAATCAGTTTCCACCGGAGGTTTCTGTAGTGTAGTGGTTATCACGTTTGCTTTACACGCAAAAGGTCCCCAGCTCGAAACTGGGCAGAAACAGCGATGCTTTTTGTTCCATAAAGTGGTCTATTCCCCTCCTTTCTAAAGAAGATTTTTGGCCTCCAATGCTAGCTGCACCTTGACAAAACTCACATTAGTCTGCCTACTCCTCTTGATCCAGTTGTCTCCAAGCAAAAGAGCTGGAGTTAGTCCAAAGTAGCGTGTTAGCTTGATCAGGACAGATGTGGATCCTAGTTGTTGCGTGTGGTTAAAATGAGCTGCGTGTGGTTAAAATGAGCTGCACGTGGTTAAAACAAGCTTTGCTTGGGTAAAATGAGCCGCTTGTGGGTACACCCTGAGAAGTGTAGGTGGTTTCTGTAGTGTAGTGGTTATCACGTTCGCCTAACACGCGAAAGGTCCCCAGTTCGAAACTGGGCAGAAACATGGCTTTTTCTCTGGTCTTCTTTCCTTTTCACGCAGGCTCCACTTACGCATGCATGAGTCTTTACCTGTCTGGCTTAATCATATTCATGAAAAGCTCTACTTTTCCTCTTTCGGGGCTCCAGAACAAGCAAGAAGTGTCTGGTTTCTGTAGTGTAGTGGTTATCACGTTCGCCTCACACGCGAAAGGTCCCCGGTTCGAAACTGGGCAGAAACAGTGTCTAGCTTTAACTTTTTGCCATCCAAAGCACTCCTCCTTCCCTTGCTCCATACGCTTGCAAGCTGGCCCTCAATGTGACTGGCCAGTGTCTTTTCTTCACTCACTTTCTCAGGCAACTGCTAATAGCCTCTTTCAGACTGCCTCTCAGCCATCCCTACATGCATATCCATCTAAGAGAGATCTAAAACTCAACTTGCAAAACACCAAGCTTTGTCTCTTTTCCTTCTCCCTAGATACTGCACTATCTAGAAGTAGAACTGTCCTACCACCTGCTTTGTAAGTTTATATTGCCTGGAATTTGCCTTTGACTCCAACCTCCCTTGTCTTCTTCCTATCCAGCCCTTCTCCAAGTACTGCCACTTTGGTTGCCGTCGCATCATCTGCAAAGTTCAGGCTTTCCCAGTAGTTAAGACTTATGATATTTTGCTGCATGCCATGGTTGTCTTTCCCCTCCCCACCTTTCTATTCCCGAATGCCTTTTTTTTTACTCAAGCATACTCTATTGACCTAAGCCCAACATTTTAGATGTTGTTACCTCTCATAGCTACTTTATTGCTCCCTTTCTCATGTGGAAGGTTCTTTTGAGTATTAGTTCCCAATATGCCAGTTGTCTATGTTCCTATGCGAGCACTGCTTTCTTCTTGGTAGCAAAATTGCAATCAGTTTCCACCGGAGGTTTCTGTAGTGTAGTGGTTATCACGTTTCCTTTACACGCAAAAGGTCCCCAGCTCGAAACTGGGCAGAAACAGCGATGCTTTTTGTTCCATAAAGTGGTCTATTCCCCTCCTTTCTAAAGAAGATTTTTGGCCTCCAATGCTAGCTGCACCTTGACAAAACTCACATTAGTCTGCCTACTCCTCTTGATCCAGTTGTCTCCAAGCAAAAGAGCTGGAGTTAGTCCAAAGTAGCGTGTTAGCTTGATCAGGACAGATGTGGATCCTAGTTGTTGCGTGTGGTTAAAATGAGCTGTGTGTGGTTAAAATGAGCTGCACGTGGTTAAAACAAGCTTTGCTTGGGTAAAATGAGCCGCTTGTGGGTACACCCTGAGAAGTGTAGGTGGTTTCTGTAGTGTAGTGGTTATCATGTTCGCCTAACACGCGAAAGGTCCCCAGTTCGAAACTGGGCAGAAACATGGCTTTTTCTCTGGTCTTCTTTCCTTTTCCCTCAGGCTCCACTTACGCATGCATGAGTCTTTACCTGTCTGGCTTAATCATATTCATGAAAAGCTCTACTTTTCCTCTTTCGGGGCTCCAGGACAAGCAAGAAGTGTCTGGTTTCTGTAGTGTAGTGGTTATCACGTTCGCCTAACACGCGAAAGGTCCCCGGTTCGAAACCGGGCAGAAACAGTGTCTACCTTTAACTTTTTGCCATCCAAAGCACTCCTCCTTCCCTTGCTCCATACGCTTGCAAGCTGGCCCTCAATGTGACTGGCCAGTGTCTTTTCTTCACTCACTTTCTCAGGCAACTGCTAATAGCCTCTTTCAGACTGCCTCTCAGCCATCCCTACATGCATATCCATCTAAGAGAGATCTAAAACTCAACTTGCAAAACACCAAGCTTTGTCTCTTTTCTTTCTCCCTAGATACTGCACTATCTAGAAGTAGAACTGTCCTACCACCTGCTTTGTAAGTTTATATTGCCTGGAATTTGCCTTTGACTCCAACCTCCCTTGTCTTCTTCCTATCCAGCCCTTCTCCAAGTACTGCCACTTTGGTTGCCGTCGCATCATCTGCAAAGTTCAGGCTTTCCCAGTAGTTAAGACTTATGATATTTTGCTGCATGCCATGGTTGTCTTTCCCCTCCCCACCTTTCTATTCCCGAATGCCTTTTTTTTTACTCAAGCATACTCTATTGACCTAAGCCCAACATTTTAGATGTTGTTACCTCTCATAGCTACTTTATTGCTCCCTTTCTCATGTGGAAGGTTCTTTTGAGTATTAGTTCCCAATATGCCAGTTGTCTATGTTCCTATGCGAGCACTGCTTTCTTCTTGGTAGCAAAATTGCAATCAGTTTCCACCGGAGGTTTCTGTAGTGTAGTGGTTATCACATTTGCTTTACACGCAAAAGGTCCCCAGCTCGAAACTGGGCAGAAACAGCGATGCTTTTTGTTCCATAAAGTGGTCTATTCCTCTCCTTTCTAAAGAAGATTTTTGGCCTCCAATGCTAGCTGCACCTTGACAAAACTCACATTAGTCTGCCTACTCCTCTTGATCCAGTTGTCTCCAAGCAAAAGAGCTGGAGTTAGTCCAAAGTAGCGTGTTAGCTTGATCAGGACAGATGTGGATCCTAGTTGTTGCGTGTGGTTAAAATGAGCTGCGTGTGGTTAAAATGAGCTGCACGTGGTTAAAACAAGCTTTGCTTGGGTAAAATGAGCCGCTTGTGGGTACACCCTGAGAAGTGTAGGTGGTTTCTGTAGTGTAGTGGTTATCACGTTCGCCTAACACGCGAAAGGTCCCCAGTTCGAAACTGGGCAGAAACATGGCTTTTTCTCTGGTCTTCTTTCCTTTTCACGCAGGCTCCACTTACGCATGCATGAGTCTTTACCTGTCTGGCTTAATCATATTCATGAAAAGCTCTACTTTTCCTCTTTCGGGGCTCCAGGACAAGCAAGAAGTGTCTGGTTTCTGTAGTGTCGTGGTTATCACGTTCGCCTCACACGCGAAAGGTCCCCGGTTTGAAACCGGGCAGAAACAGTGTCTACCTTTAACTTTTTGCCATCCAAAGCACTCCTCCTTCCCTTGCTCCATACGCTTGCAAGCTGGCCCTCAATGTGACTGGCCAGTGTCTTTTCTTCACTCACTTTCTCAGGCAACTGCTAATAGCCTCTTTCAGACTGCCTCTCAGCCATCCCTACATGCATATCCATCTAAGAGAGATCTAAAACTCAACTTGCAAAACACCAAGCTTTGTCTCTTTTCCTTCTCCCTAGATACTGCACTATGTAGAAGTAGAACTGTCCTACCACCTGCTTTGTAAGTTTATATTGCCTGGAATTTGCCTTTGACTCCAACCTCCCTTGTCTTCTTCCTATCCAGCCCTTCTCCAAGTACTGCCACTTTGGTTGCCGTCGCATCATCTGCAAAGTTCAGGCTTTCCCAGTAGTTAAGACTTATGATATTTTGCTGCATGCCATGGTTGTCTTTCCCCTCCCCACCTTTCTATTCCCGAATGCCTTTTTTTTTACTCAAGCATACTCTATTGACCTAAGCCCAACATTTTAGATGTTGTTACCTCTCATAGCTACTTTATTGCTCCCTTTCTCATGTGGAAGGTTCTTTTGAGTATTAGTTCCCAATATGCCAGTTGTCTATGTTCCTATGCGAGCACTGCTTTCTTCTTGGTAGCAAAATTGCAATCAGTTTCCACCGGAGGTTTCTGTAGTGTAGTGGTTATCACATTTGCTTTACACGCAAAAGGTCCCCAGCTCGAAACTGGGCAGAAACAGCGATGCTTTTTGTTCCATAAAGTGGTCTATTCCCCTCCTTTCTAAAGAAGATTTTTGGCCTCCAATGCTAGCTGCACCTTGACAAAACTCACATTAGTCTGCCTACTCCTCTTGATCCAGTTGTCTCCAAGCAAAAGAGCTGGAGTTAGTCCAAAGTAGCGTGTTAGCTTGATCAGGACAGATGTGGATCCTAGTTGTTGCGTGTGGTTAAAATGAGCTGCGTGTGGTTAAAATGAGCTGCACGTGGTTAAAACAAGCTTTGCTTGGGTAAAATGAGCCGCTTGTGGGTACACCCTGAGAAGTGTAGGTGGTTTCTGTAGTGTAGTGGTTATCACGTTTGCCTAACACGCGAAAGGTCCCCAGTTCGCAACTGGGCAGAAACATGGCTTTTTCTCTGGTCTTCTTTCCTTTTCACGCAGGCTCCACTTACGCATGCATGAGTCTTTACCTGTCTGGCTTAATCATATTCATGAAAAGCTCTACTTTTCCTCTTTCGGGGCTCCAGGACAAGCAAGAAGTGTCTGGTTTCTGTAGTGTAGTGGTTATCACGTTCGCCTCACACGCGAAAGGTCCCCGGTTTGAAACCGGGCAGAAACAGTGTCTAGCTTTAACTTTTTGCCATCCAAAGCACTCCTCCTTCCCTTGCTCCATACGCTTGCAAGCTGGCCCTCAATGTGACTGGCCAGTGTATTTTCTTCACTCACTTTCTCAGGCAACTGCTAATAGCCTCTTTCAGACTGCCTCTCAGCCATCCCTACATGCATATCCATCTAAGAGAGATCTAAAACTCAACTTGCAAAACACCAAGCTTTGTCTCTTTTCCTTCTCCCTAGATACTGCACTATGTAGAAGTAGAACTGTCCTACCACCTGCTTTGTAAGTTTATATTGCCTGGAATTTGCCTTTGACTCCAACCTCCCTTGTCTTCTTCCTATCCAGCCCTTCTCCAAGTACTGCCACTTTGGTTGCCGTCGCATCATCTGCAAAGTTCAGGCTTTCCCAGTAGTTAAGACTTATGATATTTTGCTGCATGTCATGGTTGTCTTTCCCCTCCCCACCTTTCTATTCCCGAATGCCTTTTTTTTTACTCAAGCATACTCTATTGACCTAAGCCCAACATTTTAGATGTTGTTACCTCTCATAGCTACTTTATTGCTCCCTTTCTCATGTGGAAGGTTCTTTTGAGTATTAGTTCCCAATATGCCAGTTGTCTATGTTCCTATGCGAGCACTGCTTTCTTCTTGGTAGCAAAATTGCAATCAGTTTCCACCGGAGGTTTCTGTAGTGTAGTGGTTATCACGTTTGCTTTACACGCAAAAGGTCCCCAGCTCGAAACTGGGCAGAAACAGCGATGCTTTTTGTTCCATAAAGTGGTCTATTCCCCTCCTTTCTAAAGAAGATTTTTGGCCTCCAATGCTAGCTGCACCTTGACAAAACTCACATTAGTCTGCCTACTCCTCTTGATCCAGTTGTCTCCAAGCAAAAGAGCTGGAGTTAGTCCAAAGTAGCGTGTTAGCTTGATCAGGACAGATGTGGATCCTAGTTGTTGCGTGTGGTTAAAATGAGCTGCGTGTGGTTAAATGAGCTGCGTGTGGTTAAAATGAGCTGCACGTGGTTAAAACAAGCTTTGCTTGGGTAAAATGAGCCGCTTGTGGGTACACCCTGAGAAGTGTAGGTGGTTTCTGTAGTGTAGTGGTTATCACGTTCGCCTAACACGCGAAAGGTCCCCAGTTCGAAACTGGGCAGAAACATGGCTTTTTCTCTGGTCTTCTTTCCTTTTCACGCAGGCTCCACTTACGCATGCATGAGTCTTTACCTGTCTGGCTTAATCATATTCATGAAAAGCTCTACTTTTCCTCTTTCGGGGCTCCAGGACAAGCAAGAAGTGTCTGGTTTCTGTAGTGTAGTGGTTATCACGTTCGCCTCACACGCGAAAGGTCCCCGGTTTGAAACCGGGCAGAAACAGTGTCTACCTTTAACTTTTTGCCATCCAAAGCACTCCTCCTTCCCTTGCTCCATACGCTTGCAAGCTGGCCCTCAATGTGACTGGCCAGTGTCTTTTCTTCACTCACTTTCTCAGGCAACTGCTAATAGCCTCTTTCAGACTGCCTCTCAGCCATCCCTACATGCATATCCATCTAAGAGAGATCTAAAACTCAACTTGCAAAACACCAAGCTTTGTCTCTTTTCCTTCTCCCTAGATACTGCACTATGTAGAAGTAGAACTGTCCTACCACCTGCTTTGTAAGTTTATATTGCCTGGAATTTGCCTTTGACTCCAACCTCCCTTGTCTTCTTCCTATCCAGCCCTTCTCCAAGTACTGCCACTTTGGTTGCCGTCGCATCATCTGCAAAGTTCAGGCTTTCCCAGTAGTTAAGACTTATGATATTTTGCTGCATGCCATGGTTGTCTTTCCCCTCCCCACCTTTCTATTCCCGAATGCCTTTTTTTTTACTCAAGCATACTCTATTGACCTAAGCCCAACATTTTAGATGTTGTTACCTCTCATAGCTACTTTATTGCTCCCTTTCTCATGTGGAAGGTTCTTTTGAGTATTAGTTCCCAATATGCCAGTTGTCTATGTTCCTATGCGAGCACTGCTTTCTTCTTGGGAGCAAAATTGCAATCAGTTTCCACCGGAGGTTTCTGTAGTGTAGTGGTTATCACGTTTGCTTTACACGCAAAAGGTCCCCAGCTCGAAACTGGGCAGAAACAGCGATGCTTTTTGTTCCATAAAGTGGTCTATTCCCCTCCTTTCTAAAGAAGATTTTTGGCCTCCAATGCTAGCTGCACCTTGACAAAACTCACATTAGTCTGCCTACTCCTCTTGATCCAGTTGTCTCCAAGCAAAAGAGCTGGAGTTAGTCCAAAGTAGCGTGTTAGCTTGATCAGGACAGATGTGGATCCTAGTTGTTGCGTGTGGTTAAAATGAGCTGCGTGTGGTTAAAATGAGCTGCACGTGGTTAAAACAAGCTTTGCTTGGGTAAAATGAGCCGCTTGTGGGTACACCCTGAGAAGTGTAGGTGGTTTCTGTAGTGTAGTGGTTATCACGTTTGCCTAACACGCGAAAGGTCCCCAGTTCGCAACTGGGCAGAAACATGGCTTTTTCTCTGGTCTTCTTTCCTTTTCACGGAGGCTCCACTTACGCATGCATGAGTCTTTACCTGTCTGGCTTAATCATATTCATGAAAAGCTCTACTTTTCCTCTTTCGGGGCTCCAGGACAAGCAAGAAGTGTCTGGTTTCTGTATTGTAGTGGTTATCACATTCGCCTCACACGCGAAAGGTCCCCGGTTTGAAACCGGGCAGAAACAGTGTCTACCTTTAACTTTTTGCCATCCAAAGCACTCCTCCTTCCCTTGCTCCATACGCTTGCAAGCTGGCCCTCAATGTGACTGGCCAGTGTCTTTTCTTCACTCACTTTCTCAGGCAACTGCTAATAGCCTCTTTCAGACTGCCTCTCAGCCATCCCTACATGCATATCCATCTAAGAGAGATCTAAAACTCAACTTGCAAAACACCAAGCTTTGTCTCTTTTCCTTCTCCCTAGATACTGCACTATGTAGAAGTAGAACTGTCCTACCACCTGCTTTGTAAGTTTATATTGCCTGGAATTTGCCTTTGACTCCAACCTCCCTTGTCTTCTTCCTATCCAGCCCTTCTCCAAGTACTGCCACTTTGGTTGCCGTCGCATCATCTGCAAAGTTCAGGCTTTCCCAGTAGTTAAGACTTATGATATTTTGCTGCATGCCATGGTTGTCTTTCCCCTCCCCACCTTTCTATTCCCGAATGCCTTTTTTTTTACTCAAGCATACTCTATTGACCTAAGCCCAACATTTTAGATGTTGTTACCTCTCATAGCTACTTTATTGCTCCCTTTCTCATGTGGAAGGTTCTTTTGAGTATTAGTTCCCAATATGCCAGTTGTCTATGTTCCTATGCGAGCACTGCTTTCTTCTTGGTAGCAAAATTGCAATCAGTTTCCACCGGAGGTTTCTGTAGTGTAGTGGTTATCACGTTTGCTTTACACGCAAAAGGTCCCCAGCTCGAAACTGGGCAGAAACAGCGATGCTTTTTGTTCCATAAAGTGGTCTATTCCCCTCCTTTCTAAAGAAGATTTTTGGCCTCCAATGCTAGCTGCACCTTGACAAAACTCACATTAGTCTGCCTACTCCTCTTGATCCAGTTGTGTCCAAGCAAAAGAGCTGGAGTTAGTCCAAAGTAGCGTGTTAGCTTGATCAGGACAGATGTGGATCCTAGTTGTTGCGTGTGGTTAAAATGAGCTGCGTGTGGTTAAAATGAGCTGCACGTGGTTAAAACAAGCTTTGCTTGGGTAAAATGAGCCGCTTGTGGGTACACCCTGAGAAGTGTAGGTGGTTTCTGTAGTGTAGTGGTTATCACGTTCGCCTAACACGCGAAAGGTCCCCAGTTCGAAACTGGGCAGAAACATGGCTTTTTCTCTGGTCTTCTTTCCTTTTCACGCAGGCTCCACTTACGCATGCATGAGTCTTTACCTGTCTGGCTTAATCATATTCATGAAAAGCTCTACTTTTCCTCTTTCGGGGCTCCAGGACAAGCAAGAAGTGTCTGGTTTCTGTAGTGTAGTGGTTATCACGTTCGCCTCACACGCGAAAGGTCCCCAGTTCGAAACCGGGCAGAAACAGTGTCTACCTTTAACTTTTTGCCATCCAAAGCACTCCTCCTTCCCTTGCTCCATACGCTTGCAAGCTGGCCCTCAATGTGACTGGCCAGTGTCTTTTCTTCACTCACTTTCTCAGGCAACTGCTAATAGCCTCTTTCAGACTGCCTCTCAGCCATCCCTACATGCATATCCATCTAAGAGAGATCTAAAACTCAACTTGCAAAACACCAAGCTTTGTCTCTTTTCCTTCTCCCTAGATACTGCACTATCTAGAAGTAGAACTGTCCTACCACCTGCTTTGTAAGTTTATATTGCCTGGAATTTGCCTTTGACTCCAACCTCCCTTGTCTTCTTCCTATCCAGCCCTTCTCCAAGTACTGCCACTTTGGTTGCCGTCGCATCATCTGCAAAGTTCAGGCTTTCCCAGTAGTTAAGACTTATGATATTTTGCTGCATGCCATGGTTGTCTTTCCCCTCCCCACCTTTCTATTCCCGAATGCCTTTTTTTTACTCAAGCATACTCTATTGACCTAAGCCCAACATTTTAGATGTTGTTACCTCTCATAGCTACTTTATTGCTCCCTTTCTCATGTGGAAGGTTCTTTTGAGTATTAGTTCCCAATATGCCAGTTGTCTATGTTCCTATGCGAGCACTGCTTTCTTCTTGGTAGCAAAATTGCAATCAGTTTCCACCGGAGGTTTCTGTAGTGTAGTGGTTATCACGTTTGCTTTACACGCAAAAGGTCCCCAGCTCGAAACTGGGCAGAAACAGCGATGCTTTTTGTTCCATAAAGTGGTCTATTCCCCTCCTTTCTAAAGAAGATTTTTGGCCTCCAATGCTAGCTGCACCTTGACAAAACTCACATTAGTCTGCCTACTCCTCTTGATCCAGTTGTCTCCAAGCAAAAGAGCTGGAGTTAGTCCAAAGTAGCGTGTTAGCTTGATCAGGACAGATGTGGATCCTAGTTGTTGCGTGTGGTTAAAATGAGCTGCGTGTGGTTAAAATGAGCTGCACGTGGTTAAAACAAGCTTTGCTTGGGTAAAATGAGCCGCTTGTGGGTACACCCTGAGAAGTGTAGGTGGTTTCTGTAGTGTAGTGGTTATCACGTTTGCCTAACACGCGAAAGGTCCCCAGTTCGCAACTGGGCAGAAACATGGCTTTTTCTCTGGTCTTCTTTCCTTTTCACGCAGGCTCCACTTACGCATGCATGAGTCTTTACCTGTCTGGCTTAATGATATTCATGAAAAGCTCTACTTTTCCTCTTTCGGAGCTCCAGGACAAGCAAGAAGTGTCTGGTTTCTGTAGTGTAGTGGTTATCACGTTCGCCTCACACGTGAAAGGTCCCCGGTTTGAAACCGGGCAGAAACAGTGTCTACCTTTAACTTTTTGCCATCCAAAGCACTCCTCCTTCCCTTGCTCCATACGCTTGCAAGCTGGCCCTCAATGTGACTGGCCAGTGTCTTTTCTTCACTCACTTTCTCAGGCAACTGCTAATAGCCTCTTTCAGACTGCCTCTCAGCCATCCCTACATGCATATCCATCTAAGAGAGATCTAAAACTCAACTTGCAAAACACCAAGCTTTGTCTCTTTTCCTTCTCCCTAGATACTGCACTATCTAGAAGTAGAACTGTCCTATCACCTGCTTTGTAAGTTTATATTGCCTGGAATTTGCCTTTGACTCCAACCTCCCTTGTCTTCTTCCTATCCAGCCCTTCTCCAAGTACTGCCACTTTGGTTGCCGTCGCATCATCTGCAAAGTTCAGGCTTTCCCAGTAGTTAAGACTTATGATATTTTGCTGCGTGCCATGGTTGTCTTTCCCCTCCGCACCTTTCTATTCCCGAATGCTTTTTTTTTTACTCAAGCATACTCTATTGACCTAAGCCCAACATTTTAGATGTTGTTACCTCTCATAGCTACTTTATTGCTCCCTTTCTCATGTGGAAGGTTCTTTTGAGTATTAGTTCCCAATATGCCAGTTGTCTATGTTCCTATGCGAGCACTGCTTTCTTCTTGGTAGCAAAATTGCAATCAGTTTCCACCGGAGGTTTCTGTAGTGTAGTGGTTATCACGTTTGCTTAGGTCCCCAGCTCGAAACTGGGCAGAAACAGCGATGCTTTTTGTTCCATAAAGTGGTCTATTCCCCTCCTTTCTAAAGAAGATTTTTGGCCTCCAATGCTAGCTGCACCTTGACAAAACTCACATTAGTCTGCCTACTCCTCTTGATCCAGTTGTCTCCAAGCAAAAGAGCTGGAGTTAGTCCAAAGTAGCGTGTTAGCTTGATCAGGACAGATGTGGATCCTAGTTGTTGCGTGTGGTTAAAATGAGCTGCGTGTGGTTAAAATGAGCTGCACGTGGTTAAAACAAGCTTTGCTTGGGTAAAATGAGCCGCTTGTGGGTACACCCTGAGAAGTGTAGGTGGTTTCTGTAGTGTAGTGGTTATCACGTTCGCCTAACACGCAAAAGGTCCCCAGTTCGAAACTGGGCAGAAACATGGCTTTTTCTCTGGTCTTCTTTCCTTTTCACGCAGGCTCCACTTACGCATGCATGAGTCTTTACCTGTCTGGCTTAATCATATTCATGAAAAGCTCTACTTTTCCTCTTTCGGGGCTCCAGGACAAGAAAGAAGTGTCTGGTTTCTGTAGTGTAGTGGTTATCACGTTCGCCTCACACGCGAAAGGTCCCCGGTTCGAAACCGGGCAGAAACAGTGTCTACCTTTAACTTTTTGCCATCCAAAGCACTCCTCCTTCCCTTGCTCCATACGCTTGCAAGCTGGCCCTCAATGTGACTGGCCAGTGTCTTTTCTTCACTCACTTTCTCAGGCAACTGCTAATAGCCTCTTTCAGACTGCCTCTCAGCCATCCCTACATGCATATCCATCTAAGAGAGATCTAAAACTCAACTTGCAAAACACCAAGCTTTGTCTCTTTTCCTTCTCCCTAGATACTGCACTATCTAGAAGTAGAACTGTCCTACCACCTGCTTTGTAAGTTTATATTGCCTGGAATTTGCCTTTGACTCCAACCTCCCTTGTCTTCTTCCTATCCAGCCCTTCTCCAAGTACTGCCACTTTGGTTGCCGTCGCATCATCTGCAAAGTTCAGGCTTTCCCAGTAGTTAAGACTTATGATATTTTGCTGCATGCCATGGTTGTCTTTCCCCTCCCCACCTTTCTATTCCCGAATGCCTTTTTTTTTACTCAAGCATACTCTATTGACCTAAGCCCAACATTTTAGATGTTGTTACCTCTCATAGCTACTTTATTGCTCCCTTTCTCATGTGGAAGGTTCTTTTGAGCATTAGTTCCCAATATGCCAGTTGTCTATGTTCCTATGCGAGCACTGCTTTCTTCTTGGTAGCAAAATTGCAATCAGTTTCCACCGGAGGTTTCTGTAGTGTAGTGGTTATCACGTTTGCTTTACACGCAAAAGGTCCCCAGCTCGAAACTGGGCAGAAACAGCGATGCTTTTTGTTCCATAAAGTGGTCTATTCCCCTCCTTTCTACAGAAGATTTTTGGCCTCCAATGCTAGCTGCACCTTGACAAAACTCACATTAGTCTGCCTACTCCTCTTGATCCAGTTGTCTCCAAGCAAAAGAGCTGGAGTTAGTCCAAAGTAGCGTGTTAGCTTGATCAGGACAGATGTGGATCCTAGTTGTTGCGTGTGGTTAAAATGAGCTGCGTGTGGTTAAAATGAGCTGCACGTGGTTAAAACAAGCTTTGCTTGGGTAAAATGAGCCGCTTGTGGGTACACCCTGAGAAGTGTAGGTGGTTTCTGTAGTGTAGTGGTTATCACGTTTGCCTAACACGCGAAAGGTCCCCAGTTCGCAACTGGGCAGAAACATGGCTTTTTCTCTGGTCTTCTTTCCTTTTCACGCAGGCTCCACTTACGCATGCATGAGTCTTTACCTGTCTGGCTTAATGATATTCATGAAAAGCTCTACTTTTCCTCTTTCGGAGCTCCAGGACAAGCAAGAAGTGTCTGGTTTCTGTAGTGTAGTGGTTATCACATTCGCCTCACACGCGAAAGGTCCCCGGTTTGAAACCGGGCAGAAACAGTGTCTACCTTTAACTTTTTGCCATCCAAAGCACTCCTCCTTCCCTTGCTCCATACGCTTGCAAGCTGGCCCTCAATGTGACTGGCCAGTGTCTTTTCTTCACTCACTTTCTCAGGCAACTGCTAATAGCCTCTTTCAGACTGCCTCTCAGCCATCCCTACATGCATATCCATCTAAGAGAGATCTAAAACTCAACTTGCAAAACACCAAGCTTTGTCTCTTTTCCTTCTCCCTAGATACTGCACTATCTAGAAGTAGAACTGTCCTATCACCTGCTTTGTAAGTTTATATTGCCTGGAATTTGCCTTTGACTCCAACCTCCCTTGTCTTCTTCCTATCCAGCCCTTCTCCAAGTACTGCCACTTTGGTTGCCGTCGCATCATCTGCAAAGTTCAGGCTTTCCCAGTAGTTAAGATTTATGATATTTTGCTGCATGCCATGGTTGTCTTTCCCCTCCGCACCTTTCTATTCCCGAATGCCTTTTTTTTTACTCAAGCATACTCTATTGACCTAAGCCCAACATTTTAGATGTTGTTACCTCTCATAGCTACTTTATTGCTCCCTTTCTCATGTGGAAGGTTCTTTTGAGTATTAGTTCCCAATATGCCAGTTGTCTATGTTCCTATGCGAGCACTGCTTTCTTCTTGGTAGCAAAATTGCAATCAGTTTCCACCGGAGGTTTCTGTAGTGTAGTGGTTATCACGTTTGCTTAGGTCCCCAGCTCGAAACTGGGCAGAAACAGCGATGCTTTTTGTTCCATAAAGTGGTCTATTCCCCTCCTTTCTAAAGAAGATTTTTGGCCTCCAATGCTAGCTGCACCTTGACAAAACTCACATTAGTCTGCCTACTCCTCTTGATCCAGTTGTCTCCAAGCAAAAGAGCTGGAGTTAGTCCAAAGTAGCGTGTTAGCTTGATCAGGACAGATGTGGATCCTAGTTGTTGCGTGTGGTTAAAATGAGCTGCGTGTGGTTAAAATGAGCTGCACGTGGTTAAAACAAGCTTTGCTTGGGTAAAATGAGCCGCTTGTGGGTACACCCTGAGAAGTGTAGGTGGTTTCTGTAGTGTAGTGGTTATCACGTTCGCCTAACACGCAAAAGGTCCCCAGTTCGAAACTGGGCAGAAACATGGCTTTTTCTCTGGTCTTCTTTCCTTTTCACGCAGGCTCCACTTACGCATGCATGAGTCTTTACCTGTCTGGCTTAATCATATTCATGAAAAGCTCTACTTTTCCTCTTTCGGGGCTCCAGAACAAGCAAGAAGTGTCTGGTTACTGTAGTGTAGTGGTTATCACGTTCGCCTCACACGTGAAAGGTCCCTGGTTCGAAACTGGGCAGAAACAGTGTCTACCTTTAACTTTTTGCCATCCAAAGCACTCCTCCTTCCCTTGCTCCATACGCTTGCAAGCTGGCCCTCAATGTGACTGGCCAGTGTCTTTTCTTCACTCACTTTCTCAGGCAACTGCTAATAGCCTCTTTCAGACTGCCTCTCAGCCATCCCTACATGCATATCCATCTAAGAGAGATCTAAAACTCAACTTGCAAAACACCAAGCTTTGTCTCTTTTCCTTCTCCCTAGATACTGCACTATCTAGAAGTAGAACTGTCCTACCACCTGCTTTGTAAGTTTATATTGCCTGGAATTTGCCTTTGACTCCAACCTCCCTTGTCTTCTTCCTATCCAGCCCTTCTCCAAGTACTGCCACTTTGGTTGCCGTCGCATCATCTGCAAAGTTCAGGCTTTCCCAGTAGTTAAGACTTATGATATTTTGCTGCATGCCATGGTTGTCTTTCCCCTCCCCACCTTTCTATTCCCGAATGCCTTTTTTTTTACTCAAGCATACTCTATTGACCTAAGCCCAACATTTTAGATGTTGTTACCTCTCATAGCTACTTTATTGCTCCCTTTCTCATGTGGAAGGTTCTTTTGAGTATTAGTTCCCAATATGCCAGTTGTCTATGTTCCTATGCGAGCACTGCTTTCTTCTTGGTAGCAAAATTGCAATCAGTTTCCACCGGAGGTTTCTGTAGTGTAGTGGTTATCACGTTTGCTTTACACGCAAAAGGTCCCCAGCTCGAAACTGGGCAGAAACAGCGATGCTTTTTGTTCCATAAAGTGGTCTATTCCCCTCCTTTCTAAAGAAGATTTTTGGCCTCCAATGCTAGCTGCACCTTGACAAAACTCACATTAGTCTGCCTACTCCTCTTGATCCAGTTGTCTCCAAGCAAAAGAGCTGGAGTTAGTCCAAAGTAGCGTGTTAGCTTGATCAGGACAGATGTGGATCCTAGTTGTTGCGTGTGGTTAAAATGAGCTGCGTGTGGTTAAAATGAGCTGCACGTGGTTAAAACAAGCTTTGCTTGGGTAAAATGAGCCGCTTGTGGGTACACCCTGAGAAGTGTAGGTGGTTTCTGTAGTGTAGTAGTTATCACGTTTGCCTAACACGCGAAAGGTCCCCAGTTCGCAACTGGGCAGAAACATGGCTTTTTCTCTGGTCTTCTTTCCTTTTCACGCAGGCTCCACTTACGCATGCATGAGTCTTTACCTGTCTGGCTTAATGATATTCATGAAAAGCTCTACTTTTCCTCTTTCGGAGCTCCAGGACAAGCAAGAAGTGTCTGGTTTCTGTAGTGTAGTGGTTATCACGTTCGCCTCACACGCGAAAGGTCCCCGGTTTGAAACCGGGCAGAAACAGTGTCTACCTTTAACTTTTTGCCATCCAAAGCACTCCTCCTTCCCTTGCTCCATACGCTTGCAAGCTGGCCCTCAATGTGACTGGCCAGTGTCTTTTCTTCACTCACTTTCTCAGGCAACTGCTAATAGCCTCTTTCAGACTGCCTCTCAGCCATCCCTACATGCATATCCATCTAAGAGAGATCTAAAACTCAACTTGCAAAACACCAAGCTTTGTCTCTTTTCCTTCTCCCTAGATACTGCACTATCTAGAAGTAGAACTGTCCTATCACCTGCTTTGTAAGTTTATATTGCCTGGAATTTGCCTTTGACTCCAACCTCCCTTGTCTTCTTCCTATCCAGCCCTTCTCCAAGTACTGCCACTTTGGTTGCCGTCGCATCATCTGCAAAGTTCAGGCTTTCCCAGTAGTTAAGACTTATGATATTTTGCTGCATGCCATGGTTGTCTTTCCCCTCCGCACCTTTCTATTCCCGAATGCCTTTTTTTTTACTCAAGCATACTCTATTGACCTAAGCCCAACATTTTAGATGTTGTTACCTCTCATAGCTACTTTATTGCTCCCTTTCTCATGTGGAAGGTTCTTTTGAGTATTAGTTCCCAATATGCCAGTTGTCTATGTTCCTATGCGAGCACTGCTTTCTTCTTGGTAGCAAAATTGCAATCAGTTTCCACCGGAGGTTTCTGTAGTGTAGTGGTTATCACGTTTCCTTTACACGCAAAAGGTCCCCAGCTCGAAACTGGGCAGAAACAGCGATGCTTTTTGTTCCATAAAGTGGTCTATTCCCCTCCTTTCTAAAGAAGATTTTTGGCCTCCAATGCTAGCTGCACCTTGACAAAACTCACATTAGTCTGCCTACTCCTCTTGATCCAGTTGTCTCTAAGCAAAAGAGCTGGAGTTAGTCCAAAGTAGCGTGTTAGCTTGATCAGGACAGATGTGGATCCTATTTGTTGCGTGTGGTTAAAATGAGCTGCGTGTGGTTAAAATGAGCTGCACGTGGTTAAAACAAGCTTTGCTTGGGTAAAATGAGCCGCTTGTGGGTACACCCTGAGAAGTGTAGGTGGTTTCTGTAGTGTAGTGGTTATCTTGTTCGCCTAACACGCGAAAGGTCCCCAGTTCGAAACTGGGCAGAAACATGGCTTTTTCTCTGGTCTTCTTTCCTTTTCCCTCAGGCTCCACTTACGCATGCATGAGTCTTTACCTGTCTGGCTTAATCATATTCATGAAAAGCTCTACTTTTCCTCTTTCGGGGCTCCAGGACAAGCAAGAAGTGTCTGGTTTCTGTAGTGTAGTGGTTATCACGTTCGCCTCACACGCGAAAGGTCCCCGGTTCGAAACCGGGCAGAAACGGTGTCTACCTTTAACTTTTTGCCATCCAAAGCACTCCTCCTTCCCTTGCTCCATACGCTTGCAAGCTGGCCCTCAATGTGACTGGCCAGTGTCTTTTCTTCACTCACTTTCTCAGGCAACTGCTAATAGCCTCTTTCAGACTGCCTCTCAGCCATCCCTACATGCATATCCATCTAAGAGAGATCTAAAACTCAACTTGCAAAACACCAAGCTTTGTCTCTTTTCCTTCTCCCTAGATACTGCACTATCTAGAAGTAGAACTGTCCTACCACCTGCTTTGTAAGTTTATATTGCCTGGAATTTGCCTTTGACTCCAACCTCCCTTGTCTTCTTCCTATCCAGCCCTTCTCCAAGTACTGCCACTTTGGTTGCCGTCGAATCATCTGCAAAGTTCAGGCTTTCCCAGTAGTTAAGACTTATGATATTTTGCTGCATGCCATGGTTGTCTTTCCCCTCCCCACCTTTCTATTCCCGAATGCCTTTTTTTTTTACTCAAGCATACTCTATTGACCTAAGCCCAACATTTTAGATGTTGTTACCTCTCATAGCTACTTTATTGCTCCCTTTCTCATGTGGAAGGTTCTTTTGAGTATTAGTTCCCAATATGCCAGTTGTCTATGTTCCTATGCGAGCACTGCTTTCTTCTTGGTAGCAAAATTGCAATCAGTTTCCACCGGAGGTTTCTGTAGTGTAGTGGTTATCACGTTTGCTTTACACGCAAAAGGTCCCCAGCTCGAAACTGGGCAGAAACAGCGATGCTTTTTGTTCCATAAAGTGGTCTATTCCCCTCCTTTCTAAAGAAGATTTTTGGCCTCCAATGCTAGCTGCACCTTGACAAAACTCACATTAGTCTGCCTACTCCTCTTGATCCACTTGTCTCCAAGCAAAAGAGCTGGAGTTAGTCCAAAGTAGCGTGTTAGCTTGATCAGGACAGATGTGGATCCTAGTTGTTGCGTGTGGTTAAAATGAGCTGCGTGTGGTTAAAATGAGCTGCACGTGGTTAAAACAAGCTTTGCTTGGGTAAAATGAGCCGCTTGTGGGTACACCCTGAGAAGTGTAGGTGGTTTCTGTAGTGTAGTGGTTATCACGTTCGCCTAACACGCGAAAGGTCCCCAGTTCGAAACTGGGCAGAAAAATGGCTTTTTCTCTGGTCTTCTTTCCTTTTCACGCAGGCTCCACTTACGCATGCATGAGTCTTTACCTGTCTGGCTTAATCATATTCATGAAAAGCTCTACTTTTCCTCTTTCGGGGCTCCAGGACAAGCAAGAAGTGTCTGGTTTCTGTAGTGTAGTGGTTATCACGTTCGCCTCACACGCGAAAGGTCCCCGGTTCGAAACCGGGCAGAAACGGTGTCTACCTTTAACTTTTTGCAATCCAAAGCACTCCTCCTTCCCTTGCTCCATACGCTTGCAAGCTGGCCCTCAATGTGACTGGCCAGTGTCTTTTCTTCACTCACTTTCTCAGGCAACTGCTAATAGCCTCTTTCAGACTGCCTCTCAGCCATCCCTACATGCATATCCATCTAAGAGAGATCTAAAACTCAACTTGCAAAACACCAAGCTTTGTCTCTTTTCCTTCTCCCTAGGTACTGCACTATGTAGAAGTAGAACTGTCCTACCACCTGCTTTGTAAGTTTATATTGCCTGGAATTTGCCTTTGACTCCAACCTCCCTTGTCTTCTTCCTATCCAGCCCTTCTCCAAGTACTGCCACTTTGGTTGCCGTCGCATCATCTGCAAAGTTCAGGCTTTCCCAGTAGTTAAGACTTATGATATTTTGCTGCATGCCATGGTTGTCTTTCCCCTCCCCACCTTTCTATTCCCGAATGCCTTTTTTTTTACTCAAGCATACTCTATTGACCTAAGCCCAACATTTTAGATGTTGTTACCTCTCATAGCTACTTTATTGCTCCCTTTCTCATGTGGAAGGTTCTTTTGAGTATTAGTTCCCAATATGCCAGTTGTCTATGTTCCTATGCGAGCACTGCTTTCTTCTTGGTAGCAAAATTGCAATCAGTTTCCACCGGAGGTTTCTGTAGTGTAGTGGTTATCACGTTTGCTTTACACGCAAAAGGTCCCCAGCTCGAAACTGGGCAGAAACAGCGATGCTTTTTGTTCCATAAAGTGGTCTATTCCCCTCCTTTCTAAAGAAGATTTTTGGCCTCCAATGCTAGCTGCACCTTGACAAAACTCACATTAGTCTGCCTACTCCTCTTGATCCAGTTGTCTCCAAGCAAAAGAGCTGGAGTTAGTCCAAAGTAGCGTGTTAGCTTGATCAGGACAGATGTGGATCCTAGTTGTTGCGTGTGGTTAAAATGAGCTGCGTGTGGTTAAAATGAGCTGCACGTGGTTAAAACAAGCTTTGCTTGGGTAAAATGAGCCGCTTGTGGGTACACCCTGAGAAGTGTAGGTGGTTTCTGTAGTGTAGTGGTTATCACGTTCGCCTAACACGCGGAAGGTCCCCAGTTCGCAACTGGGCAGAAACATGGCTTTTTCTCTGGTCTTCTTTCCTTTTCACGCAGGCTCCACTTACGCATGCATGAGTCTTTACCTGTCTGGCTTAATGATATTCATGAAAAGCTCTACTTTTCCTCTTTCGGAGGTCCAGGACAAGCAAGAAGTGTCTGGTTTCTGTAGTGTAGTGGTTATCACGTTCGCCTCACACGCGAAAGGTCCCCGGTTTGAAACCGGGCAGAAACAGTGTCTACCTTTAACTTTTTGCCATCCAAAGCACTCCTCCTTCCCTTGCTCCATACGCTTGCAAGCTGGCCCTCAATGTGACTGGCCAGTGTCTTTTCTTCACTCACTTTCTCAGGCAACTGCTAATAGCCTCTTTCAGACTGCCTCTCAGCCATCCCTACATGCATATCCATCTAAGAGAGATCTAAAACTCAACTTGCAAAACACCAAGCTTTGTCTCTTTTCCTTCTCCCTAGATACTGCACTATCTAGAAGTAGAACTGTCCTATCACCTGCTTTGTAAGTTTATATTGCCTGGAATTTGCCTTTGACTCCAACCTCCCTTGTCTTCTTCCTATCCAGCCCTTCTCCAAGTACTGCCACTTTGGTTGCCGTCGCATCATCTGCAAAGTTCAGGCTTTCCCAGTAGTTAAGACTTATGATATTTTGCTGCATGCCATGGTTGTCTTTCCCCTCCGCACCTTTCTATTCCCGAATGCCTTTTTTTTTACTCAAGCATACTCTATTGACCTAAGCCCAACATTTTAGATGTTGTTACCTCTCATAGCTACTTTATTGCTCCCTTTCTCATGTGGAAGGTTCTTTTGAGTATTAGTTCCCAATATGCCAGTTGTCTATGTTCCTATGCGAGCACTGCTTTCTTCTTGGTAGCAAAATTGCAATCAGTTTCCACCGGAGGTTTCTGTAGTGTAGTGGTTATCACGTTTGCTTAGGTCCCCAGCTCGAAACTGGGCAGAAACAGCGATGCTTTTTGTTCCATAAAGTGGTCTATTCCCCTCCTTTCTAAAGAAGATTTTTGGCCTCCAATGCTAGCTGCACCTTGACAAAACTCACATTAGTCTGCCTACTCCTCTTGATCCAGTTGTCTCCAAGCAAAAGAGCTGGAGTTAGTCCAAAGTAGCGTGTTAGCTTGATCAGGACAGATGTGGATCCTAGTTGTTGCGTGTGGTTAAAATGAGCTGCGTGTGGTTAAAATGAGCTGCACGTGGTTAAAACAAGCTTTGCTTGGGTAAAATGAGCCGCTTGTGGGTACACCCTGAGAAGTGTAGGTGGTTTCTGTAGTGTAGTGGTTATCACGTTTGCCTAACACGCGAAAGGTCCCCAGTTCGAAACTGGGCAGAAACATGGCTTTTTCTCTGGTCTTCTTTCCTTTTCACGCAGGCTCCACTTACGCATGCATGAGTCTTTACCTGTCTGGCTTAATCATATTCATGAAAAGCTCTACTTTTCCTCTTTCGGGGCTCCAGAACAAGCAAGAAGTGTCTGGTTTCTGTAGTGTAGTGGTTATCACGTTCGCCTCACATGCGAAAAGTCCCCGGTTCGAAACTGGGCAGAAACAGTGTCTACCTTTAACTTTTTGCCATCCAAAGCACTCCTCCTTCCCTTGCTCCATACGCTTGCAAGCTGGCCCTCAATGTGACTGGCCAGTGTCTTTTCTTCACTCACTTTCTCAGGCAACTGCTAATAGCCTCTTTCAGACTGCCTCTCAGCCATCCCTACATGCATATCCATCTAAGAGAGATCTAAAACTCAACTTGCAAAACACCAAGCTTTGTCTCTTTTCCTTCTCCCTAGATACTGCACTATCTAGAAGTAGAACTGTCCTACCACCTGCTTTGTAAGTTTATATTGCCTGGAATTTGCCTTTGACTCCAACCTCCCTTGTCTTCTTCCTATCCAGCCCTTCTCCAAGTACTGCCACTTTGGTTGCCGTCGCATCATCTGCAAAGTTCAGGCTTTCCCAGTAGTTAAGACTTATGATATTTTGCTGCATGCCATGGTTGTCTTTCCCCTCCCCACCTTTCTATTCCCGAATGCCTTTTTTTTTACTCAAGCATACTCTATTGACCTAAGCCCAACATTTTAGATGTTGTTACCTCTCATAGCTACTTTATTGCTCCCTTTCTCATGTGGAAGGTTCTTTTGAGTATTAGTTCCCAATATGCCAGTTGTCTATGTTCCTATGCGAGCACTGCTTTCTTCTTGGTAGCAAAATTGCAATCAGTTTCCACCGGAGGTTTCTGTAGTGTAGTGGTTATCACGTTTGCTTTACACGCAAAAGGTCCCCAGCTCGAAACTGGGCAGAAACAGCGATGCTTTTTGTTCCATAAAGTGGTCTATTCCCCTCCTTTCTAAAGAAGATTTTTGGCCTCCAATGCTAGCTGCACCTTGACAAAACTCACATTAGTCTGCCTACTCCTCTTGATCCAGTTGTCTCCAAGCAAAAGAGCTGGAGTTAGTCCAAAGTAGCGTGTTAGCTTGATCAGGACAGATGTGGATCCTAGTTGTTGCGTGTGGTTAAAATGAGCTGCGTGTGGTTAAAATGAGCTGCACGTGGTTAAAACAAGCTTTGCTTGGGTAAAATGAGCCGCTTGTGGGTACACCCTGAGAAGTGTAGGTGGTTTCTGTAGTGTAGTGGTTATCACGTTCGCCTAACACGCGGAAGGTCCCCAGTTCGCAACTGGGCAGAAACATGGCTTTTTCTCTGGTCTTCTTTCCTTTTCACGCAGGCTCCACTTACGCATGCATGAGTCTTTACCTGTCTGGCTTAATGATATTCATGAAAAGCTCTACTTTTCCTCTTTCGGAGCTCCAGGACAAGCAAGAAGTGTCTGGTTTCTGTAGTGTAGTGGTTATCACGTTCGCCTCACACGCGAAAGGTCCCCGGTTTGAAACCGGGCAGAAACAGTGTCTACCTTTAACTTTTTGCCATCCAAAGCACTCCTCCTTCCCTTGCTCCATACGCTTGCAAGCTGGCCCTCAATGTGACTGGCCAGTGTCTTTTCTTCACTCACTTTCTCAGGCAACTGCTAATAGCCTCTTTCAGACTGCCTCTCAGCCATCCCTACATGCATATCCATCTAAGAGAGATCTAAAACTCAACTTGCAAAACACCAAGCTTTGTCTCTTTTCCTTCTCCCTAGATACTGCACTATCTAGAAGTAGAACTGTCCTATCACCTGCTTTGTAAGTTTATATTGCCTGGAATTTGCCTTTGACTCCAACCTCCCTTGTCTTCTTCCTATCCAGCCCTTCTCCAAGTACTGCCACTTTGGTTGCCGTCGCATCATCTGCAAAGTTCAGGCTTTCCCAGTAGTTAAGACTTATGATATTTTGCTGCATGCCATGGTTGTCTTTCCCCTCCGCACCTTTCTATTCCCGAATGCCTTTTTTTTTACTCAAGCATACTCTATTGACCTAAGCCCAACATTTTAGATGTTGTTACCTCTCATAGCTACTTTATTGCTCCCTTTCTCATGTGGAAGGTTCTTTTGAGTATTAGTTCCCAATATGCCAGTTGTCTATGTTCCTATGCGAGCACTGCTTTCTTCTTGGTAGCAAAATTGCAATCAGTTTCCACCGGAGGTTTCTGTAGTGTAGTGGTTATCACGTTTGCTTAGGTCCCCAGCTCGAAACTGGGCAGAAACAGCGATGCTTTTTGTTCCATAAAGTGGTCTATTCCCCTCCTTTCTAAAGAAGATTTTTGGCCTCCAATGCTAGCTGCACCTTGACAAAACTCACATTAGTCTGCCTACTCCTCTTGATCCAGTTGTCTCCAAGCAAAAGAGCTGGAGTTAGTCCAAAGTAGCGTGTTAGCTTGATCAGGACAGATGTGGATCCTAGTTGTTGCGTGTGGTTAAAATGAGCTGCGTGTGGTTAAAATGAGCTGCACGTGGTTAAAACAAGCTTTGCTTGGGTAAAATGAGCCGCTTGTGGGTACACCCTGAGAAGTGTAGGTGGTTTCTGTAGTGTAGTGGTTATCACGTTTGCCTAACACGCGAAAGGTCCCCAGTTCGAAACTGGGCAGAAACATGGCTTTTTCTCTGGTCTTCTTTCCTTTTCACGCAGGCTCCACTTACGCATGCATGAGTCTTTACCTGTCTGGCTTAATCATATTCATGAAAAGCTCTACTTTTCCTCTTTCGGGGCTCCAGAACAAGCAAGAAGTGTCTGGTTTCTGTAGTGTAGTGGTTATCACGTTCGCCTCACATGCGAAAAGTCCCCGGTTCGAAACTGGGCAGAAACAGTGTCTACCTTTAACTTTTTGCCATCCAAAGCACTCCTCCTTCCCTTGCTCCATACGCTTGCAAGCTGGCCCTCAATGTGACTGGCCAGTGTCTTTTCTTCACTCACTTTCTCAGGCAACTGCTAATAGCCTCTTTCAGACTGCCTCTCAGCCATCCCTACATGCATATCCATCTAAGAGAGATCTAAAACTCAACTTGCAAAACACCAAGCTTTGTCTCTTTTCCTTCTCCCTAGATACTGCACTATCTAGAAGTAGAACTGTCCTACCACCTGCTTTGTAAGTTTATATTGCCTGGAATTTGCCTTTGACTCCAACCTCCCTTGTCTTCTTCCTATCCAGCCCTTCTCCAAGTACTGCCACTTTGGTTGCCGTCGCATCATCTGCAAAGTTCAGGCTTTCCCAGTAGTTAAGACTTATGATATTTTGCTGCATGCCATGGTTGTCTTTCCCCTCCCCACCTTTCTATTCCCGAATGCCTTTTTTTTTACTCAAGCATACTCTATTGACCTAAGCCCAACATTTTAGATGTTGTTACCTCTCATAGCTACTTTATTGCTCCCTTTCTCATGTGGAAGGTTCTTTTGAGTATTAGTTCCCAATATGCCAGTTGTCTATGTTCCTATGCGAGCACTGCTTTCTTCTTGGTAGCAAAATTGCAATCAGTTTCCACCGGAGGTTTCTGTAGTGTAGTGGTTATCACGTTTGCTTAGGTCCCCAGCTCGAAACTGGGCAGAAACAGCGATGCTTTTTGTTCCATAAAGTGGTCTATTCCCCTCCTTTCTAAAGAAGATTTTTGGCCTCCAATGCTAGCTGCACCTTGACAAAACTCACATTAGTCTGCCTACTCCTCTTGATCCAGTTGTCTCCAAGCAAAAGAGCTGGAGTTAGTCCAAAGTAGCGTGTTAGCTTGATCAGGACAGATGTGGATCCTAGTTGTTGCGTGTGGTTAAAATGAGCTGCGTGTGGTTAAAATGAGCTGCACGTGGTTAAAACAAGCTTTGCTTGGGTAAAATGAGCCGCTTGTGGGTACACCCTGAGAAGTGTAGGTGGTTTCTGTAGTGTAGTGGTTATCACGTTTGCCTAACACGCGAAAGGTCCCCAGTTCGAAACTGGGCAGAAACATGGCTTTTTCTCTGGTCTTCTTTCCTTTTCACGCAGGCTCCACTTACGCATGCATGAGTCTTTACCTGTCTGGCTTAATCATATTCATGCAAAGCTCTACTTTTCCTCTTTCGGGGCTCCAGAACAAGCAAGAAGTGTCTGGTTTCTGTAGTGTAGTGGTTATCACGTTCGCCTCACACGCGAAAGGTCCCCGGTTCGAAACTGGGCAGAAACAGTGTCTACCTTTAACTTTTTGCCATCCAAAGCACTCCTCCTTCCCTTGCTCCATACGCTTGCAAGCTGGCCCTCAATGTGACTGGCCAGTGTCTTTTCTTCACTCACTTTCTCAGGCAACTGCTAATAGCCTCTTTCAGACTGCCTCTCAGCCATCCCTACATGCATATCCATCTAAGAGAGATCTAAAACTCAACTTGCAAAACACCAAGCTTTGTCTCTTTTCCTTCTCCCTAGATACTGCACTATCTAGAAGTAGAACTGTCCTACCACCTGCTTTGTAAGTTTATATTGCCTGGAATTTGCCTTTGACTCCAACCTCCCTTGTCTTCTTCCTATCCAGCCCTTCTCCAAGTACTGCCACTTTGGTTGCCGTCGCATCATCTGCAAAGTTCAGGCTTTCCCAGTAGTTAAGACTTATGATATTTTGCTGCATGCCATGGTTGTCTTTCCCCTCCCCACCTTTCTATTCCCGAATGCCTTTTTTTTTACTCAAGCATACTCTATTGACCTAAGCCCAACATTTTAGATGTTGTTACCTCTCATAGCTACTTTATTGCTCCCTTTCTCATGTGGAAGGTTCTTTTGAGTATTAGTTCCCAATATGCCAGTTGTCTATGTTCCTATGCGAGCACTGCTTTCTTCTTGGTAGCAAAATTGCAATCAGTTTCCACCGGAGGTTTCTGTAGTGTAGTGGTTATCACGTTTGCTTTACACGCAAAAGGTCCCCAGCTCGAAACTGGGCAGAAACAGCGATGCTTTTTGTTCCATAAAGTGGTCTATTCCCCTCCTTTCTAAAGAAGATTTTTGGCCTCCAATGCTAGCTGCACCTTGACAAAACTCACATTAGTCTGCCTACTCCTCTTGATCCAGTTGTCTCCAAGCAAAAGAGCTGGAGTTAGTCCAAAGTAGCGTGTTAGCTTGATCAGGACAGATGTGGATCCTAGTTGTTGCGTGTGGTTAAAATGAGCTGCGTGTGGTTAAAATGAGCTGCACGTGGTTAAAACAAGCTTTGCTTGGGTAAAATGAGCCGCTTGTGGGTACACCCTGAGAAGTGTAGGTGGTTTCTGTAGTGTAGTGGTTATCACGTTCACCTAACACGCGAAAGGTCCCCAGTTCGAAACTGGGCAGAAAAATGGCTTTTTCTCTGGTCTTCTTTCCTTTTCACGCAGGCTCCACTTACGCATGCATGAGTCTTTACCTGTCTGGCTTAATCATATTCATGAAAAGCTCTACTTTTCCTCTTTCGGGGCTCCAGGACAAGCAAGAAGTGTCTGGTTTCTGTAGTGTAGTGGTTATCACGTTCGCCTCACACGTGAAAGGTCCCCGGTTCGAAACCGGGCAGAAACGGTGTCTACCTTTAACTTTTTGCCATCCAAAGCACTCCTCCTTCCCTTGCTCCATACGCTTGCAAGCTGGCCCTCAATGTGACTGGCCAGTGTCTTTTCTTCACTCACTTTCTCAGGCAACTGCTAATAGCCTCTTTCAGACTGCCTCTCAGCCATCCCTACATGCATATCCATCTAAGAGAGATCTAAAACTCAACTTGCAAAACACCAAGCTTTGTCTCTTTTCCTTCTCCCTAGGTACTGCACTATGTAGAAGTAGAACTGTCCTACCACCTGCTTTGTAAGTTTATATTGCCTGGAATTTGCCTTTGACTCCAACCTCCCTTGTCTTCTTCCTATCCAGCCCTTCTCCAAGTACTGCCACTTTGGTTGCCGTCGCATCATCTGCAAAGTTCAGGCTTTCCCAGTAGTTAAGACTTATGATATTTTGCTGCATGCCATGGGTGTCTTTCCCCTCCCCACCTTTCTATTCCCGAATGCCTTTTTTTTTACTCAAGCATACTCTATTGACCTAAGCCCAACATTTTAGATGTTGTTACCTCTCATAGCTACTTTATTGCTCCCTTTCTCATGTGGAAGGTTCTTTTGAGTATTAGTTCCCAATATGCCAGTTGTCTATGTTCCTATGCGAGCACTGCTTTCTTCTTGGTAGCAAAATTGCAATCAGTTTCCACCGGAGGTTTCTGTAGTGTAGTGGTTATCACGTTTGCTTTACACGCAAAAGGTCCCCAGCTCGAAACTGGGCAGAAACAGCGATGCTTTTTGTTCCATAAAGTGGTCTATTCCCCTCCTTTCTAAAGAAGATTTTTGGCCTCCAATGCTAGCTGCACCTTGACAAAACTCACATTAGTCTGCCTACTCCTCTTGATCCAGTTGTCTCCAAGCAAAAGAGCTGGAGTTAGTCCAAAGTAGCGTGTTAGCTTGATCAGGACAGATGTGGATCCTAGTTGTTGCGTGTGGTTAAAATGAGCTGCGTGTGGTTAAAATGAGCTGCACGTGGTTAAAACAAGCTTTGCTTGGGTAAAATGAGCCGCTTGTGGGTACACCCTGAGAAGTGTAGGTGGTTTCTGTAGTGTAGTGGTTATCACGTTCGCCTAACACGCGAAAGGTCCCCAGTTCGCAACTGGGCAGAAACATGGCTTTTTCTCTGGTCTTCTTTCCTTTTCACGCAGGCTCCACTTACGCATGCATGAGTCTTTACCTGTCTGGCTTAATGATATTCATGAAAAGCTCTACTTTTCCTCTTTCGGAGCTCCAGGACAAGCAAGAAGTGTCTGGTTTCTGTAGTGTAGTGGTTATCACGTTCGCCTCACACGCGAAAGGTCCCCGGTTTGAAACCGGGCAGAAACAGTGTCTACCTTTAACTTTTTGCCATCCAAAGCACTCCTCCTTCCCTTGCTCCATACGCTTGCAAGCTGGCCCTCAATGTGACTGGCCAGTGTCTTTTCTTCACTCACTTTCTCAGGCAACTGCTAATAGCCTCTTTCAGACTGCCTCTCAGCCATCCCTACATGCATATCCATCTAAGAGAGATCTAAAACTCAACTTGCAAAACACCAAGCTTTGTCTCTTTTCCTTCTCCCTAGATACTGCACTATCTAGAAGTAGAACTGTCCTATCACCTGCTTTGTAAGTTTATATTGCCTGGAATTTGCCTTTGACTCCAACCTCCCTTGTCTTCTTCCTATCCAGCCCTTCTCCAAGTACTGCCACTTTGGTTGCCGTCGCATCATCTGCAAAGTTCAGGCTTTCCCAGTAGTTAAGACTTATGATATTTTGCTGCATGCCATGGTTGTCTTTCCCCTCCGCACCTTTCTATTCCCGAATGCCTTTTTTTTTACTCAAGCATACTCTATTGACCTAAGCCCAACATTTTAGATGTTGTTACCTCTCATAGCTACTTTATTGCTCCCTTTCTCATGTGGAAGGTTCTTTTGAGTATTAGTTCCCAATATGCCAGTTGTCTATGTTCCTATGCGAGCACTGCTTTCTTCTTGGTAGCAAAATTGCAATCAGTTTCCACCGGAGGTTTCTGTAGTGTAGTGGTTATCACGTTTGCTTAGGTCCCCAGCTCGAAACTGGGCAGAAACAGAGATGCTTTTTGTTCCATAAAGTGGTCTATTCCCCTCCTTTCTAAAGAAGATTTTTGGCCTCCAATGCTAGCTGCACCTTGACAAAACTCACATTAGTCTGCCTACTCCTCTTGATCCAGTTGTCTCCAAGCAAAAGAGCTGGAGTTAGTCCAAAGTAGCGTGTTAGCTTGATCAGGACAGATGTGGATCCTAGTTGTTGCGTGTGGTTAAAATGAGCTGCGTGTGGTTAAAATGAGCTGCACGTGGTTAAAACAAGCTTTGCTTGGGTAAAATGAGCCGCTTGTGGGTACACCCTGAGAAGTGTAGGTGGTTTCTGTAGTGTAGTGGTTATCACGTTCGCCTAACACGCAAAAGGTCCCCAGTTCGAAACTGGGCAGAAACATGGCTTTTTCTCTGGTCTTCTTTCCTTTTCACGCAGGCTCCACTTACGCATGCATGAGTCTTTACCTGTCTGGCTTAATCATATTCATGAAAAGCTCTACTTTTCCTCTTTCGGGGCTCCAGAACAAGCAAGAAGTGTCTGGTTTCTGTAGTGTAGTGGTTATCACGTTCGCCTCACATGCGAAAGGTCCCCGGTTCGAAACTGGGCAGAAACAGTGTCTACCTTTAACTTTTTGCCATCCAAAGCACTCCTCCTTCCCTTGCTCCATACGCTTGCAAGCTGGCCCTCAATGTGACTGGCCAGTGTCTTTTCTTCACTCACTTTCTCAGGCAACTGCTAATAGCCTCTTTCAGACTGCCTCTCAGCCATCCCTACATGCATATCCATCTAAGAGAGATCTAAAACTCAACTTGCAAAACACCAAGCTTTGTCTCTTTTCCTTCTCCCTAGATACTGCACTATCTAGAAGTAGAACTGTCCTACCACCTGCTTTGTAAGTTTATATTGCCTGGAATTTGCCTTTGACTCCAACCTCCCTTGTCTTCTTCCTATCCAGCCCTTCTCCAAGTACTGCCACTTTGGTTGCCGTCGCATCATCTGCAAAGTTCAGGCTTTCCCAGTAGTTAAGACTTATGATATTTTGCTGCATGCCATGGTTGTCTTTCCCCTCCCCACCTTTCTATTCCCGAATGCCTTTTTTTTTACTCAAGCATACTCTATTGACCTAAGCCCAACATTTTAGATGTTGTTACCTCTCATAGCTACTTTATTGCTCCCTTTCTCATGTGGAAGGTTCTTTTGAGTATTAGTTCCCAATATGCCAGTTGTCTATGTTCCTATGCGAGCACTGCTTTCTTCTTGGTAGCAAAATTGCAATCAGTTTCCACCGGAGGTTTCTGTAGTGTAGTGGTTATCACGTTTGCTTTACACGCAAAAGGTCCCCAGCTCGAAACTGGGCAGAAACAGCGATGCTTTTTGTTCCATAAAGTGGTCTATTCCCCTCCTTTCTAAAGAAGATTTTTGGCCTCCAATGCTAGCTGCACCTTGACAAAACTCACATTAGTCTGCCTACTCCTCTTGATCCAGTTGTCTCCAAGCAAAAGAGCTGGAGTTAGTCCAAAGTAGCGTGTTAGCTTGATCAGGACAGATGTGGATCCTAGTTGTTGCGTGTGGTTAAAATGAGCTGCGTGTGGTTAAAATGAGCTGCACGTGGTTAAAACAAGCTTTGCTTGGGTAAAATGAGCCGCTTGTGGGTACACCCTGAGAAGTGTAGGTGGTTTCTGTAGTGTAGTGGTTATCACGTTCGCCTAACACGCGAAAGGTCCCCAGTTCGAAACTGGGCAGAAACATGGCTTTTTCTCTGGTCTTCTTTCCTTTTCACGCAGGCTCCACTTACGCATGCATGAGTCTTTACCTGTCTGGCTTAATCATATTCATGAAAAGCTCTACTTTTCCTCTTTCGGGGCTCCAGGACAAGCAAGAAGTGTCTGGTTTCTGTAGTGTAGTGGTTATCATGTTCGCCTCCCACGCGAAAGGTCCCCGGTTCGAAACCGGGCAGAAACGGTGTCTACCTTTAACTTTTTGCCATCCAAAGCACTCCTCCTTCCCTTGCTCCATACGCTTGCAAGCTGGCCCTCAATGTGACTGGCCAGTGTCTTTTCTTCACTCACTTTCTCAGGCAACTGCTAATAGCCTCTTTCAGACTGCCTCTCAGCCATCCCTACATGCATATCCATCTAAGAGAGATCTAAAACTCAACTTGCAAAACACCAAGCTTTGTCTCTTTTCCTTCTCCCTAGATACTGCACTATCTAGAAGTAGAACTGTCCTATCACCTGCTTTGTAAGTTTATATTGCCTGGAATTTGCCTTTGACTCCAACCTCCCTTGTCTTCTTCCTATCCAGCCCTTCTCCAAGTACTGCCACTTTGGTTGCCGTCGCATCATCTGCAAAGTTCAGGCTTTCCCAGTAGTTAAGACTTATGATATTTTGCTGCATGCCATGGTTGTCTTTCCCCTCCCCACCTTTCTATTCCCGAATGCCTTTTTTTTTACTCAAGCATACTCTATTGACCTAAGCCCAACATTTTAGATGTTGTTACCTCTCATAGCTACTTTATTGCTCCCTTTCTCATGTGGAAGGTTCTTTTGAGTATTAGTTCCCAATATGCCAGTTGTCTATGTTCCTATGCGAGCACTGCTTTCTTCTTGGTAGCAAAATTGCAATCAGTTTCCACCGGAGGTTTCTGTAGTGTAGTGGTTATCACGTTTGCTTTACACGCAAAAGGTCCCCAGCTCGAAACTGGGCAGAAACAGCGATGCTTTTTGTTCCATAAAGTGGTCTATTCCCCTCCTTTCTAAAGAAGATTTTTGGCCTCCAATGCTAGCTGCACCTTGACAAAACTCACATTAGTCTGCCTACTCCTCTTGATCCAGTTGTCTCCAAGCAAAAGAGCTGGAGTTAGTCCAAAGTAGCGTGTTAGCTTGATCAGGACAGATGTGGATCCTAGTTGTTGCGTGTGGTTAAAATGAGCTGCGTGTGGTTAAAATGAGCTGCACGTGGTTAAAACAAGCTTTGCTTGGGTAAAATGAGCCGCTTGTGGGTACACCCTGAGAAGTGTAGGTGGTTTCTGTAGTGTAGTGGTTATCACGTTCGCCTAACACGCGAAAGGTCCCCAGTTCGAAACTGGGCAGAAACATGGCTTTTTCTCTGGTCTTCTTTCCTTTTCACGCAGGCTCCACTTACGCATGCATGAGTCTTTACCTGTCTGGCTTAATCATATTCATGAAAAGCTCTACTTTTCCTCTTTCGGGGCTCCAGGACAAGCAAGAAGTGTCTGGTTTCTGTAGTGTAGTGGTTATCACGTTCGCCTCACACGCGAAAGGTCCCCGGTTCGAAACCGGGCAGAAACAGTGTCTACCTTTAACTTTTTGCCATCCAAAGCACTCCTCCTTCCCTTGCTCCATACGCTTGCAAGCTGGCCCTCAATGTGACTGGCCAGTGTCTTTTCTTCACTCACTTTCTCAGGCAACTGCTAATAGCCTCTTTCAGACTGCCTCTCAGCCATCCCTACATGCATATCCATCTAAGAGAGATCTAAAACTCAACTTGCAAAACACCAAGCTTTGTCTCTTTTCCTTCTCCCTAGATACTGCACTATGTAGAAGTAGAACTGTCCTACCACCTGCTTTGTAAGTTTATATTGCCTGGAATTTGCCTTTGACTCCAACCTCCCTTGTCTTCTTCCTATCCAGCCCTTCTCCAAGTACTGCCACTTTGGTTGCCGTCGCATCATCTGCAAAGTTCAGGCTTTCCCAGTAGTTAAGACTTATGATATTTTGCTGCATGCCATGGTTGTCTTTCCCCTCCCCACCTTTCTATTCCCGAATGCCTTTTTTTTTACTCAAGCATACTCTATTGACCTAAGCCCAACATTTTAGATGTTGTTACCTCTCATAGCTACTTTATTGCTCCCTTTCTCATGTGGAAGGTTCTTTTGAGTATTAGTTCCCAATATGCCAGTTGTCTATGTTCCTATGCGAGCACTGCTTTCTTCTTGGTAGCAAAATTGCAATCAGTTTCCACCGGAGGTTTCTGTAGTGTAGTGGTTATCACGTTTGCTTTACACGCAAAAGGTCCCCAGCTCGAAACTGGGCAGAAACAGCGATGCTTTTTGTTCCATAAAGTGGTCTATTCCCCTCCTTTCTAAAGAAGATTTTTGGCCTCCAATGCTAGCTGCACCTTGACAAAACTCACATTAGTCTGCCTACTCCTCTTGATCCAGTTGTCTCCAAGCAAAAGAGCTGGAGTTAGTCCAAAGTAGCGTGTTAGCTTGATCAGGACAGATGTGGATCCTAGTTGTTGCGTGTGGTTAAAATGAGCTGCGTGTGGTTAAAATGAGCTGCACGTGGTTAAAACAAGCTTTGCTTGGGTAAAATGAGCCGCTTGTGGGTACACCCTGAGAAGTGTAGGTGATTTCTGTAGTGTAGTGGTTATCACGTTCGCCTAACACGCGAAAGGTCCCCAGTTCGAAACTGGGCAGAAACATGGCTTTTTCTCTGGTCTTCTTTCCTTTTCACGCAGGCTCCACTTACGCATGCATGAGTCTTTACCTGTCTGGCTTAATCATATTCATGAAAAGCTCTACTTTTCCTCTTTCGGGGCTCCAGGACAAGCAAGATGTGTCTGGTTTCTGTAGTGTAGTGGTTATCACGTTCGCCTCACACGCGAAAGGTCCCCGGTTTGAAACCGGGCAGAAACAGTGTCTACCTTTAACTTTTTGCCATCCAAAGCACTCCTCCTTCCCTTGCTCCATACGCTTGCAAGCTGGCCCTCAATGTGACTGGCCAGTGTCTTTTCTTCACTCACTTTCTCAGGCAACTGCTAATAGCCTCTTTCAGACTGCCTCTCAGCCATCCCTACATGCATATCCATCTAAGAGAGATCTAAAACTCAACTTGCAAAACACCAAGCTTTGTCTCTTTTCCTTCTCCCTAGATACTGCACTATCTAGAAGTAGAACTGTCCTACCACCTGCTTTGTAAGTTTATATTGCCTGGAATTTGCCTTTGACTCCAACCTCCCTTGTCTTCTTCCTATCCAGCCCTTCTCCAAGTACTGCCACTTTGGTTGCCGTCGCATCATCTGCAAAGTTCAGGCTTTCCCAGTAGTTAAGACTTATGATATTTTGCTGCATGCCATGGTTGTCTTTCCCCTCCCCACCTTTCTATTCCCGAATGCCTTTTTTTTTACTCAAGCATACTGTATTGACCTAAGCCCAACATTTTAGATGTTGTTACCTCTCATAGCTACTTTATTGCTCCCTTTCTCATGTGGAAGGTTCTTTTGAGTATTAGTTCCCAATATGCCAGTTGTCTATGTTCCTATGCGAGCACTGCTTTCTTCTTGGTAGCAAAATTGCAATCAGTCTCCACCGGAGGTTTCTGTAGTGTAGTGGTTATCACGTTTGCTTTACACGCAAAAGGTCCCCAGCTCGAAACTGGGCAGAAACAGCGATGCTTTTTGTTCCATAAAGTGGTCTATTCCCCTGCTTTCTAAAGAAGATTTTTGGCCTCCAATGCTAGCTGCACCTTGACAAAACTCACATTAGTCTGCCTACTCCTCTTGATCCAGTTGTCTCCAAGCAAAAGAGCTGGAGTTAGTCCAAAGTAGCGTGTTAGCTTGATCAGGACAGATGTGGATCCTAGTTGTTGCGTGTGGTTAAAATGAGCTGCGTGTGGTTAAAATGAGCTGCACGTGGTTAAAACAAGCTTTGCTTGGGTAAAATGAGCCGCTTGTGGGTACACCCTGAGAAGTGTAGGTGGTTTCTGTAGTGTAGTGGTTATCACGTTTGCCTAACACGCGAAAGGTCCCCAGTTCGCAACTGGGCAGAAACATGGCTTTTTCTCTGGTCTTCTTTCCTTTTCACGCAGGCTCCACTTACGCATGCATGAGTCTTTACCTGTCTGGCTTAATCATATTCATGAAAAGCTCTACTTTTCCTCTTTTGGAGCTCCAGGACAAGCAAGAAGTGTCTGGTTTCTGTAGTGTAGTGGTTATCACGTTCGCCTCACACGCGAAAGGTCCCCGGTTTGAAACCGGGCAGAAACAGTGTCTACCTTTAACTTTTTGCCATCCAAAGCACTCCTCCTTCCCTTGCTCCATACGCTTGCAAGCTGGCCCTCAATGTGACTGGCCAGTGTCTTTTCTTCACTCACTTTCTCAGGCAACTGCTAATAGCCTCTTTCAGACTGCCTCTCAGCCATCCCTACATGCATATCCATCTAAGAGAGATCTAAAACTCAACTTGCAAAACACCAAGCTTTGTCTCTTTTCCTTCTCCCTAGATACTGCACTATCTAGAAGTAGAACTGTCCTATCACCTGCTTTGTAAGTTTATATTGCCTGGAATTTGCCTTTGACTCCAACCTCCCTTGTCTTCTTCCTATCCAGCCCTTCTCCAAGTACTGCCACTTTGGTTGCCGTCGCATCATCTGCAAAGTTCAGGCTTTCCCAGTAGTTAAGAAGACTTATGATATTTTGCTGCATGCCATGGTTGTCTTTCCCCTCCGCACCTTTCTATTCCCGAATGCCTTTTTTTTTACTCAAGCATACTCTATTGACCTAAGCCCAACATTTTAGATGTTGTTACCTCTCATAGCTACTTTATTGCTCCCTTTCTCATGTGGAAGGTTCTTTTGAGTATTAGTTCCCAATATGCCAGTTGTCTATGTTCCTATGCGAGCACTGCTTTCTTCTTGGTAGCAAAATTGCAATCAGTTTCCACCGGAGGTTTCTGTAGTGTAGTGGTTATCACGTTTGCTTAGGTCCCCAGCTCGAAACTGGGCAGAAACAGCGATGCTTTTTGTTCCATAAAGTGGTCTATTCCCCTCCTTTCTAAAGAAGATTTTTGGCCTCCAATGCTAGCTGCACCTTGACAAAACTCACATTAGTCTGCCTACTCCTCTTGATCCAGTTGTCTCCAAGCAAAAGAGCTGGAGTTAGTCCAAAGTAGCGTGTTAGCTTGATCAGGACAGATGTGGATCCTAGTTGTTGCGTGTGGTTAAAATAAGCTGCGTGTGGTTAAAATGAGCTGCACGTGGTTAAAACAAGCTTTGCTTGGGTAAAATGAGCCGCTTGTGGGTACACCCTGAGAAGTGTAGGTGGTTTCTGTAGTGTAGTGGTTATCACGTTTGCCTAACACGCGAAAGGTCCCCAGTTCGAAACTGGGCAGAAACATGGCTTTTTCTCTGGTCTTCTTTCCTTTTCACGCAGGCTCCACTTACGCATGCATGAGTCTTTACCTGTCTGGCTTAATCATATTCATGAAAAGCTCTACTTTTCCTCTTTCGGGGCTCCAGAACAAGCAAGAAGTGTCTGGTTTCTGTAGTGTAGTGGTTATCACGTTCGCCCCACACGCGAAAGGTCCACGTTTCGAAACTGGGCAGAAACAGTGTCTACCTTTAACTTTTTGCCATCCAAAGCACTCCTCCTTCCCTTGCTCCATACGCTTGCAAGCTGGCCCTCAATGTGACTGGCCAGTGTCTTTTCTTCACTCACTTTCTCAGGCAACTGCTAATAGCCTCTTTCAGACTGCCTCTCAGCCATCCCTACATGCATATCCATCTAAGAGAGATCTAAAACTCAACTTGCAAAACACCAAGCTTTGTCTCTTTTCCTTCTCCCTAGATACTGCACTATCTAGAAGTAGAACTGTCCTACCACCTGCTTTGTAAGTTTATATTGCCTGGAATTTGCCTTTGACTCCAACCTCCCTTGTCTTCTTCCTATCCAGCCCTTCTCCAAGTACTGCCACTTTGGTTGCCGTCGCATCATCTGCAAAGTTCAGGCTTTCCCAGTAGTTAAGACTTATGATATTTTGCTGCATGCCATGGTTGTCTTTCCCCTCCCCACCTTTCTATTCCCGAATGCCTTTTTTTTTACTCAAGCATACTCTATTGACCTAAGCCCAACATTTTAGATGTTGTTACCTCTCATAGCTACTTTATTGCTCCCTTTCTCATGTGGAAGGTTCTTTTGAGTATTAGTTCCCAATATGCCAGTTGTCTATGTTCCTATGCGAGCACTGCTTTCTTCTTGGTAGCAAAATTGCAATCAGTTTCCACCGGAGGTTTCTGTAGTGTAGTGGTTATCACGTTTGCTTAGGTCCCCAGCTCGAAACTGGGCAGAAACAGCGATGCTTTTTGTTCCATAAAGTGGTCTATTCCCCTCCTTTCTAAAGAAGATTTTTGGCCTCCAATGCTAGCTGCACCTTGACAAAACTCACATTAGTCTGCCTACTCCTCTTGATCCAGTTGTCTCCAAGCAAAAGAGCTGGAGTTAGTCCAAAGTAGCGTGTTAGCTTGATCAGGACAGATGTGGATCCTAGTTGTTGCGTGTGGTTAAAATGAGCTGCGTGTGGTTAAAATGAGCTGCACGTGGTTAAAACAAGCTTTGCTTGGGTAAAATGAGCCGCTTGTGGGTACACCCTGAGAAGTGTAGGTGGTTTCTGTAGTGTAGTGGTTATTACGTTTGCCTAACACGCGAAAGGTCCCCAGTTCGAAACTGGGCAGAAACATGGCTTTTTCTCTGGTCTTCTTTCCTTTTCACGCAGGCTCCACTTACGCATGCATGAGTCTTTACCTGTCTGGCTTAATCATATTCATGAAAAGCTCTACTTTTCCTCTTTCGGGGCTCCAGAACAAGCAAGAAGTGTCTGGTTTCTGTAGTGTAGTGGTTATCACGTTCGCCTCACACGCGAAAGGTCCACGTTTCGAAACTGGGCAGAAACAGTGTCTACCTTTAACTTTTTGCCATCCAAAGCACTCCTCCTTCCCTTGCTCCATACGCTTGCAAGCTGGCCCTCAATGTGACTGGCCAGTGTCTTTTCTTCACTCACTTTCTCAGGCAACTGCTAATAGCCTCTTTCAGACTGCCTCTCAGCCATCCCTACATGCATATCCATCTAAGAGAGATCTAAAACTCAACTTGCAAAACACCAAGCTTTGTCTCTTTTCCTTCTCCCTAGATACTGCACTATCTAGAAGTAGAACTGTCCTACCACCTGCTTTGTAAGTTTATATTGCCTGGAATTTGCCTTTGACTCCAACCTCCCTTGTCTTCTTCCTATCCAGCCCTTCTCCAAGTACTGCCACTTTGGTTGCCGTCGCATCATCTGCAAAGTTCAGGCTTTCCCAGTAGTTAAGACTTATGATATTTTGCTGCATGCCATGGTTGTCTTTCCCCTCCCCACCTTTCTATTCCCGAATGCCTTTTTTTTTACTCAAGCATACTCTATTGACCTAAGCCCAACATTTTAGATGTTGTTACCTCTCATAGCTACTTTATTGCTCCCTTTCTCATGTGGAAGGTTCTTTTGAGTATTAGTTCCCAATATGCCAGTTGTCTATGTTCCTATGCGAGCACTGCTTTCTTCTTGGTAGCAAAATTGCAATCAGTTTCCACCGGAGGTTTCTGTAGTGTAGTGGTTATCACGTTTCCTTTACACGCAAAAGGTCCCCAGCTCGAAACTGGGCAGAAACAGCGATGCTTTTTGTTCCATAAAGTGGTCTATTCCCCTCCTTTCTAAAGAAGATTTTTGGCCTCCAATGCTAGCTGCACCTTGACAAAACTCACATTAGTCTGCCTACTCCTCTTGATCCAGTTGTCTCCAAGCAAAAGAGCTGGAGTTAGTCCAAAGTAGCGTGTTAGCTTGATCAGGACAGATGTGGATCCTAGTTGTTGCGTGTGGTTAAAATGAGCTGCGTGTGGTTAAAATGAGCTGCACGTGGTTAAAACAAGCTTTGCTTGGGTAAAATGAGCCGCTTGTGGGTACACCCTGAGAAGTGTAGGTGGTTTCTGTAGTGTAGTGGTTATCACGTTCGCCTAACACGCGAAAGGTCCCCAGTTCAAAACTGGGCAGAAACATGGCTTTTTCTCTGGTCTTCTTTCCTTTTCACGCAGGCTCCACTTACGCATGCATGAGTCTTTACCTGTCTGGCTTAATCATATTCATGAAAAGCTCTACTTTTCCTCTTTCGGGGCTCCAGGACAAGCAAGAAGTGTCTGGTTTCTGTAGTGTAGTGGTTATCACGTTCGCCTCACACGCGAAAGGTCCCCGGTTCGAAACCGGGCAGAAACAGTGTCTACCTTTAACTTTTTGCCATCCAAAGCACTCCTCCTTCCCTTGCTCCATACGCTTGCAAGCTGGCCCTCAATGTGACTGGCCAGTGTCTTTTCTTCACTCACTTTCTCAGGCAACTGCTAATAGCCTCTTTCAGACTGCCTCTCAGCCATCCCTACATGCATATCCATCTAAGAGAGATCTAAAACTCAACTTGCAAAACACCAAGCTTTGTCTCTTTTCCTTCTCCCTAGATACTGCACTATGTAGAAGTAGAACTGTCCTACCACCTGCTTTGTAAGTTTATATTGCCTGGAATTTGCCTTTGACTCCAACCTCCCTTGTCTTCTTCCTATCCAGCCCTTCTCCAAGTACTGCCACTTTGGTTGCCGTCGCATCATCTGCAAAGTTCAGGCTTTCCCAGTAGTTAAGACTTATGATATTTTGCTGCATGCCATGGTTGTCTTTCCCCTCCCCACCTTTCTATTCCCGAATGCCTTTTTTTTTACTCAAGCATACTCTATTGACCTAAGCCCAACATTTTAGATGTTGTTACCTCTCATAGCTACTTTATTGCTCCCTTTCTCATGTGGAAGGTTCTTTTGAGTATTAGTTCCCAATATGCCAGTTGTCTATGTTCCTATGCGAGCACTGCTTTCTTCTTGGTAGCAAAATTGCAATCAGTTTCCACCGGAGGTTTCTGTAGTGTAGTGGTTATCACGTTTGCTTTACACGCAAAAGGTCCCCAGCTCGAAACTGGGCAGAAACAGCGATGCTTTTTGTTCCATAAAGTGGTCTATTCCCCTCCTTTCTAAAGAAGATTTTTGGCCTCCAATGCTAGCTGCACCTTGACAAAACTCACATTAGTCTGCCTACTCCTCTTGATCCAGTTGTCTCCAAGCAAAAGAGCTGGAGTTAGTCCAAAGTAGCGTGTTAGCTTGATCAGGACAGATGTGGATCCTAGTTGTTGCGTGTGGTTAAAATGAGCTGCGTGTGGTTAAAATGAGCTGCACGTGGTTAAAACAAGCTTTGCTTGGGTAAAATGAGCCGCTTGTGGGTACACCCTGAGAAGTGTAGGTGGTTTCTGTAGTGTAGTGGTTATCACGTTCGCCTAACACGCGAAAGGTCCCCAGTTCGAAACTGGGCAGAAACATGGCTTTTTCTCTGGTCTTCTTTCCTTTTCACGCAGGCTCCACTTACGCATGCATGAGTCTTTACCTGTCTGGCTTAATCATATTCATGAAAAGCTCTACTTTTCCTCTTTCGGGGCTCCAGGACAAGCAAGATGTGTCTGGTTTCTGTAGTGTAGTGGTTATCACGTTCGCCTCACACGCGAAAGGTCCCCGGTTTGAAACCGGGCAGAAACAGTGTCTACCTTTAACTTTTTGCCATCCAAAGCACTCCTCCTTCCCTTGCTCCATACGCTTGCAAGCTGGCCCTCAATGTGACTGGCCAGTGTCTTTTCTTCACTCACTTTCTCAGGCAACTGCTAATAGCCTCTTTCAGACTGCCTCTCAGCCATCCCTACATGCATATCCATCTAAGAGAGATCTAAAACTCAACTTGCAAAACACCAAGCTTTGTCTCTTTTCCTTCTCCCTAGATACTGCACTATCTAGAAGTAGAACTGTCCTACCACCTGCTTTGTAAGTTTATATTGCCTGGAATTTGCCTTTGACTCCAACCTCCCTTGTCTTCTTCCTATCCAGCCCTTCTCCAAGTACTGCCACTTTGGTTGCCGTCGCATCATCTGCAAAGTTCAGGCTTTCCCAGTAGTTAAGACTTATGATATTTTGCTGCATGCCATGGTTGTCTTTCCCCTCCCCACCTTTCTATTCCCGAATGCCTTTTTTTTTACTCAAGCATACTGTATTGACCTAAGCCCAACATTTTAGATGTTGTTACCTCTCATAGCTACTTTATTGCTCCCTTTCTCATGTGGAAGGTTCTTTTGAGTATTAGTTCCCAATATGCCAGTTGTCTATGTTCCTATGCGAGCACTGCTTTCTTCTTGGTAGCAAAATTGCAATCAGTCTCCACCGGAGGTTTCTGTAGTGTAGTGGTTATCACGTTTGCTTTACACGCAAAAGGTCCCCAGCTCGAAACTGGGCAGAAACAGCGATGCTTTTTGTTCCATAAAGTGGTCTATTCCCCTGCTTTCTAAAGAAGATTTTTGGCCTCCAATGCTAGCTGCACCTTGACAAAACTCACATTAGTCTGCCTACTCCTCTTGATCCAGTTGTCTCCAAGCAAAAGAGCTGGAGTTAGTCCAAAGTAGCGTGTTAGCTTGATCAGGACAGATGTGGATCCTAGTTGTTGCGTGTGGTTAAAATGAGCTGCGTGTGGTTAAAATGAGCTGCACGTGGTTAAAACAAGCTTTGCTTGGGTAAAATGAGCCGCTTGTGGGTACACCCTGAGAAGTGTAGGTGGTTTCTGTAGTGTAGTGGTTATCACGTTTGCCTAACACGCGAAAGGTCCCCAGTTCGCAACTGGGCAGAAACATGGCTTTTTCTCTGGTCTTCTTTCCTTTTCACGCAGGCTCCACTTACGCATGCATGAGTCTTTACCTGTCTGGCTTAATCATATTCATGAAAAGCTCTACTTTTCCTCTTTTGGAGCTCCAGGACAAGCAAGAAGTGTCTGGTTTCTGTAGTGTAGTGGTTATCACGTTCGCCTCACACGCGAAAGGTCCCCGGTTTGAAACCGGGCAGAAACAGTGTCTACCTTTAACTTTTTGCCATCCAAAGCACTCCTCCTTCCCTTGCTCCATACGCTTGCAAGCTGGCCCTCAATGTGACTGGCCAGTGTCTTTTCTTCACTCACTTTCTCAGGCAACTGCTAATAGCCTCTTTCAGACTGCCTCTCAGCCATCCCTACATGCATATCCATCTAAGAGAGATCTAAAACTCAACTTGCAAAACACCAAGCTTTGTCTCTTTTCCTTCTCCCTAGATACTGCACTATCTAGAAGTAGAACTGTCCTATCACCTGCTTTGTAAGTTTATATTGCCTGGAATTTGCCTTTGACTCCAACCTCCCTTGTCTTCTTCCTATCCAGCCCTTCTCCAAGTACTGCCACTTTGGTTGCCGTCGCATCATCTGCAAAGTTCAGGCTTTCCCAGTAGTTAAGAAGACTTATGATATTTTGCTGCATGCCATGGTTGTCTTTCCCCTCCGCACCTTTCTATTCCCGAATGCCTTTTTTTTTACTCAAGCATACTCTATTGACCTAAGCCCAACATTTTAGATGTTGTTACCTCTCATAGCTACTTTATTGCTCCCTTTCTCATGTGGAAGGTTCTTTTGAGTATTAGTTCCCAATATGCCAGTTGTCTATGTTCCTATGCGAGCACTGCTTTCTTCTTGGTAGCAAAATTGCAATCAGTTTCCACCGGAGGTTTCTGTAGTGTAGTGGTTATCACGTTTGCTTAGGTCCCCAGCTCGAAACTGGGCAGAAACAGCGATGCTTTTTGTTCCATAAAGTGGTCTATTCCCCTCCTTTCTAAAGAAGATTTTTGGCCTCCAATGCTAGCTGCACCTTGACAAAACTCACATTAGTCTGCCTACTCCTCTTGATCCAGTTGTCTCCAAGCAAAAGAGCTGGAGTTAGTCCAAAGTAGCGTGTTAGCTTGATCAGGACAGATGTGGATCCTAGTTGTTGCGTGTGGTTAAAATGAGCTGCGTGTGGTTAAAATGAGCTGCACGTGGTTAAAACAAGCTTTGCTTGGGTAAAATGAGCCGCTTGTGGGTACACCCTGAGAAGTGTAGGTGGTTTCTGTAGTGTAGTGGTTATTACGTTTGCCTAACACGCGAAAGGTCCCCAGTTCGAAACTGGGCAGAAACATGGCTTTTTCTCTGGTCTTCTTTCCTTTTCACGCAGGCTCCACTTACGCATGCATGAGTCTTTACCTGTCTGGCTTAATCATATTCATGAAAAGCTCTACTTTTCCTCTTTCGGGGCTCCAGAACAAGCAAGAAGTGTCTGGTTTCTGTAGTGTAGTGGTTATCACGTTCGCCTCACACGCGAAAGGTCCACGTTTCGAAACTGGGCAGAAACAGTGTCTACCTTTAACTTTTTGCCATCCAAAGCACTCCTCCTTCCCTTGCTCCATACGCTTGCAAGCTGGCCCTCAATGTGACTGGCCAGTGTCTTTTCTTCACTCACTTTCTCAGGCAACTGCTAATAGCCTCTTTCAGACTGCCTCTCAGCCATCCCTACATGCATATCCATCTAAGAGAGATCTAAAACTCAACTTGCAAAACACCAAGCTTTGTCTCTTTTCCTTCTCCCTAGATACTGCACTATCTAGAAGTAGAACTGTCCTACCACCTGCTTTGTAAGTTTATATTGCCTGGAATTTGCCTTTGACTCCAACCTCCCTTGTCTTCTTCCTATCCAGCCCTTCTCCAAGTACTGCCACTTTGGTTGCCGTCGCATCATCTGCAAAGTTCAGGCTTTCCCAGTAGTTAAGACTTATGATATTTTGCTGCATGCCATGGTTGTCTTTCCCCTCCCCACCTTTCTATTCCCGAATGCCTTTTTTTTTACTCAAGCATACTCTATTGACCTAAGCCCAACATTTTAGATGTTGTTACCTCTCATAGCTACTTTATTGCTCCCTTTCTCATGTGGAAGGTTCTTTTGAGTATTAGTTCCCAATATGCCAGTTGTCTATGTTCCTATGCGAGCACTGCTTTCTTCTTGGTAGCAAAATTGCAATCAGTTTCCACCGGAGGTTTCTGTAGTGTAGTGGTTATCACGTTTCCTTTACACGCAAAAGGTCCCCAGCTCGAAACTGGGCAGAAACAGCGATGCTTTTTGTTCCATAAAGTGGTCTATTCCCCTCCTTTCTAAAGAAGATTTTTGGCCTCCAATGCTAGCTGCACCTTGACAAAACTCACATTAGTCTGCCTACTCCTCTTGATCCAGTTGTCTCCAAGCAAAAGAGCTGGAGTTAGTCCAAAGTAGCGTGTTAGCTTGATCAGGACAGATGTGGATCCTAGTTGTTGCGTGTGGTTAAAATGAGCTGCGTGTGGTTAAAATGAGCTGCACGTGGTTAAAACAAGCTTTGCTTGGGTAAAATGAGCCGCTTGTGGGTACACCCTGAGAAGTGTAGGTGGTTTCTGTAGTGTAGTGGTTATCACGTTCGCCTAACACGCGAAAGGTCCCCAGTTCAAAACTGGGCAGAAACATGGCTTTTTCTCTGGTCTTCTTTCCTTTTCACGCAGGCTCCACTTACGCATGCATGAGTCTTTACCTGTCTGGCTTAATCATATTCATGAAAAGCTCTACTTTTCCTCTTTCGGGGCTCCAGGACAAGCAAGAAGTGTCTGGTTTCTGTAGTGTAGTGGTTATCACGTTCGCCTCACACGCGAAAGGTCCCCGGTTCGAAACCGGGCAGAAACAGTGTCTACCTTTAACTTTTTGCCATCCAAAGCACTCCTCCTTCCCTTGCTCCATACGCTTGCAAGCTGGCCCTCAATGTGACTGGCCAGTGTCTTTTCTTCACTCACTTTCTCAGGCAACTGCTAATAGCCTCTTTCAGACTGCCTCTCAGCCATCCCTACATGCATATCCATCTAAGAGAGATCTAAAACTCAACTTGCAAAACACCAAGCTTTGTCTCTTTTCCTTCTCCCTAGATACTGCACTATGTAGAAGTAGAACTGTCCTACCACCTGCTTTGTAAGTTTATATTGCCTGGAATTTGCCTTTGACTCCAACCTCCCTTGTCTTCTTCCTATCCAGCCCTTCTCCAAGTACTGCCACTTTGGTTGCCGTCGCATCATCTGCAAAGTTCAGGCTTTCCCAGTAGTTAAGACTTATGATATTTTGCTGCATGCCATGGTTGTCTTTCCCCTCCCCACCTTTCTATTCCCGAATGCCTTTTTTTTTACTCAAGCATACTCTATTGACCTAAGCCCAACATTTTAGATGTTGTTACCTCTCATAGCTACTTTATTGCTCCCTTTCTCATGTGGAAGGTTCTTTTGAGTATTAGTTCCCAATATGCCAGTTGTCTATGTTCCTATGCGAGCACTGCTTTCTTCTTGGTAGCAAAATTGCAATCAGTTTCCACCGGAGGTTTCTGTAGTGTAGTGGTTATCACGTTTGCTTTACACGCAAAAGGTCCCCAGCTCGAAACTGGGCAGAAACAGCGATGCTTTTTGTTCCATAAAGTGGTCTATTCCCCTCCTTTCTAAAGAAGATTTTTGGCCTCCAATGCTAGCTGCACCTTGACAAAACTCACATTAGTCTGCCTACTCCTCTTGATCCAGTTGTCTCCAAGCAAAAGAGCTGGAGTTAGTCCAAAGTAGCGTGTTAGCTTGATCAGGACAGATGTGGATCCTAGTTGTTGCGTGTGGTTAAAATGAGCTGCGTGTGGTTAAAATGAGCTGCACGTGGTTAAAACAAGCTTTGCTTGGGTAAAATGAGCCGCTTGTGGGTACACCCTGAGAAGTGTAGGTGGTTTCTGTAGTGTAGTGGTTATCACGTTCGCCTAACACGCGAAAGGTCCCCAGTTCGAAACTGGGCAGAAACATGGCTTTTTCTCTGGTCTTCTTTCCTTTTCACGCAGGCTCCACTTACGCATGCATGAGTCTTTACCTGTCTGGCTTAATCATATTCATGAAAAGCTCTACTTTTCCTCTTTCGGGGCTCCAGGACAAGCAAGATGTGTCTGGTTTCTGTAGTGTAGTGGTTATCACGTTCGCCTCACACGCGAAAGGTCCCCGGTTTGAAACCGGGCAGAAACAGTGTCTACCTTTAACTTTTTGCCATCCAAAGCACTCCTCCTTCCCTTGCTCCATACGCTTGCAAGCTGGCCCTCAATGTGACTGGCCAGTGTCTTTTCTTCACTCACTTTCTCAGGCAACTGCTAATAGCCTCTTTCAGACTGCCTCTCAGCCATCCCTACATGCATATCCATCTAAGAGAGATCTAAAACTCAACTTGCAAAACACCAAGCTTTGTCTCTTTTCCTTCTCCCTAGATACTGCACTATCTAGAAGTAGAACTGTCCTACCACCTGCTTTGTAAGTTTATATTGCCTGGAATTTGCCTTTGACTCCAACCTCCCTTGTCTTCTTCCTATCCAGCCCTTCTCCAAGTACTGCCACTTTGGTTGCCGTCGCATCATCTGCAAAGTTCAGGCTTTCCCAGTAGTTAAGACTTATGATATTTTGCTGCATGCCATGGTTGTCTTTCCCCTCCCCACCTTTCTATTCCCGAATGCCTTTTTTTTTACTCAAGCATACTCTATTGACCTAAGCCCAACATTTTAGATGTTGTTACCTCTCATAGCTACTTTATTGCTCCCTTTCTCATGTGGAAGGTTCTTTTGAGTATTAGTTCCCAATATGCCAGTTGTCTATGTTCCTATGCGAGCACTGCTTTCTTCTTGGTAGCAAAATTGCAATCAGTTTCCACCGGAGGTTTCTGTAGTGTAGTGGTTATCACGTTTGCTTTACACGCAAAAGGTCCCCAGCTCGAAACTGGGCAGAAACAGCGATGCTTTTTGTTCCATAAAGTGGTCTATTCCCCTGCTTTCTAAAGAAGATTTTTGGCCTCCAATGCTAGCTGCACCTTGACAAAACTCACATTAGTCTGCCTACTCCTCTTGATCCAGTTGTCTCCAAGCAAAAGAGCTGGAGTTAGTCCAAAGTAGCGTGTTAGCTTGATCAGGACAGATGTGGATCCTAGTTGTTGCGTGTGGTTAAAATGAGCTGCGTGTGGTTAAAATGAGCTGCACGTGGTTAAAACAAGCTTTGCTTGGGTAAAATGAGCCGCTTGTGGGTACACCCTGAGAAGTGTAGGTGGTTTCTGTAGTGTAGTGGTTATCTCGTTTGCCTAACACGCGAAAGGTCCCCAGTTCGCAACTGGGCAGAAACATGGCTTTTTCTCTGGTCTTCTTTCCTTTTCACGCAGGCTCCACTTACGCATGCATGAGTCTTTACCTGTCTGGCTTAATCATATTCATGAAAAGCTCTACTTTTCCTCTTTTGGAGCTCCAGGACAAGCAAGAAGTGTCTGGTTTCTGTAGTGTAGTGGTTATCACGTTCGCCTCACACGCGAAAGGTCCCCGGTTTGAAACCGGGCAGAAACAGTGTCTACCTTTAACTTTTTGCCATCCAAAGCACTCCTCCTTCCCTTGCTCCATACGCTTGCAAGCTGGCCCTCAATGTGACTGGCCAGTGTCTTTTCTTCACTCACTTTCTCAGGCAACTGCTAATAGCCTCTTTCAGACTGCCTCTCAGCCATCCCTACATGCATATCCATCTAAGAGAGATCTAAAACTCAACTTGCAAAACACCAAGCTTTGTCTCTTTTCCTTCTCCCTAGATACTGCACTATCTAGAAGTAGAACTGTCCTATCACCTGCTTTGTAAGTTTATATTGCCTGGAATTTGCCTTTGACTCCAACCTCCCTTGTCTTCTTCCTATCCAGCCCTTCTCCAAGTACTGCCACTTTGGTTGCCGTCGCATCATCTGCAAAGTTCAGGCTTTCCCAGTAGTTAAGAAGACTTATGATATTTTGCTGCATGCCATGGTTGTCTTTCCCCTCCGCACCTTTCTATTCCCGAATGCCTTTTTTTTTACTCAAGCATACTCTATTGACCTAAGCCCAACATTTTAGATGTTGTTACCTCTCATAGCTACTTTATTGCTCCCTTTCTCATGTGGAAGGTTCTTTTGAGTATTAGTTCCCAATATGCCAGTTGTCTATGTTCCTATGCGAGCACTGCTTTCTTCTTGGTAGCAAAATTGCAATCAGTTTCCACCGGAGGTTTCTGTAGTGTAGTGGTTATCACGTTTGCTTAGGTCCCCAGCTCGAAACTGGGCAGAAACAGCGATGCTTTTTGTTCCATAAAGTGGTCTATTCCCCTCCTTTCTAAAGAAGATTTTTGGCCTCCAATGCTAGCTGCACCTTGACAAAACTCACATTAGTCTGCCTACTCCTCTTGATCCAGTTGTCTCCAAGCAAAAGAGCTGGAGTTAGTCCAAAGTAGCGTGTTAGCTTGATCAGGACAGATGTGGATCCTAGTTGTTGCGTGTGGTTAAAATGAGCTGCGTGTGGTTAAAATGAGCTGCACGTGGTTAAAACAAGCTTTGCTTGGGTAAAATGAGCCGCTTGTGGGTACACCCTGAGAAGTGTAGGTGGTTTCTGTAGTGTAGTGGTTATCACGTTTGCCTAACACGCGAAAGGTCCCCAGTTCGAAACTGGGCAGAAACATGGCTTTTTCTCTGGTCTTCTTTCCTTTTCACGCAGGCTCCACTTACGCATGCATGAGTCTTTACCTGTCTGGCTTAATCATATTCATGAAAAGCTCTACTTTTCCTCTTTCGGGGCTCCAGAACAAGCAAGAAGTGTCTGGTTTCTGTAGTGTAGTGGTTATCACGTTCGCCTCACACGCGAAAGGTCCACGTTTCGAAACTGGGCAGAAACAGTGTCTACCTTTAACTTTTTGCCATCCAAAGCACTCCTCCTTCCCTTGCTCCATACGCTTGCAAGCTGGCCCTCAATGTGACTGGCCAGTGTCTTTTCTTCACTCACTTTCTCAGGCAACTGCTAATAGCCTCTTTCAGACTGCCTCTCAGCCATCCCTACATGCATATCCATCTAAGAGAGATCTAAAACTCAACTTGCAAAACACCAAGCTTTGTCTCTTTTCCTTCTCCCTAGATACTGCACTATCTAGAAGTAGAACTGTCCTACCACCTGCTTTGTAAGTTTATATTGCCTGGAATTTGCCTTTGACTCCAACCTCCCTTGTCTTCTTCCTATCCAGCCCTTCTCCAAGTACTGCCACTTTGGTTGCGGTCGCATCATCTGCAAAGTTCAGGCTTTCCCAGTAGTTAAGACTTATGATATTTTGCTGCATGCCATGGTTGTCTTTCCCCTCCCCACCTTTCTATTCCCGAATGCCTTTTTTTTTACTCAAGCATACTCTATTGACCTAAGCCCAACATTTTAGATGTTGTTACCTCTCATAGCTACTTTATTGCTCCCTTTCTCATGTGGAAGGTTCTTTTGAGTATTAGTTCCCAATATGCCAGTTGTCTATGTTCCTATGCGAGCACTGCTTTCTTCTTGGTAGCAAAATTGCAATCAGTTTCCACCGGAGGTTTCTGTAGTGTAGTGGTTATCACGTTTGCTTTACACGCAAAAGGTCCCCAGCTCGAAACTGGGCAGAAACAGCGATGCTTTTTGTTCCATAAAGTGGTCTATTCCCCTCCTTTCTAAAGAAGATTTTTGGCCTCCAATGCTAGCTGCACCTTGACAAAACTCACATTAGTCTGCCTACTCCTCTTGATCCAGTTGTCTCCAAGCAAAAGAGCTGGAGTTAGTCCAAAGTAGCGTGTTAGCTTGATCAGGACAGATGTGGATCCTAGTTGTTGCGTGTGGTTAAAATGAGCTGCGTGTGGTTAAAATGAGCTGCACGTGGTTAAAACAAGCTTTGCTTGGGTAAAATGAGCCGCTTGTGGGTACACCCTGAGAAGTGTAGGTGGTTTCTGTAGTGTAGTGGTTATCACGTTCGCCTAACACGCGAAAGGTCCCCAGTTCGAAACTGGGCAGAAACATGGCTTTTTCTCTGGTCTTCTTTCCTTTTCCCGCAGGCTCCACTTACGCATGCATGAGTCTTTACCTGTCTGGCTTAATCATATTCATGAAAAGCTCTACTTTTCCTCTTTCGGGGCTCCAGGACAAGCAAGAAGTGTCTGGTTTCTGTAGTGTAGTGGTTATCACGTTCGCCTCACACGCGAAAGGTCCCCGGTTCGAAACCGGGCAGAAACAGTGTCTACCTTTAACTTTTTGCCATCCAAAGCACTCCTCCTTCCCTTGCTCCATACGCTTGCAAGCTGGCCCTCAATGTGACTGGCCAGTGTCTTTTCTTCACTCACTTTCTCAGGCAACTGCTAATAGCCTCTTTCAGACTGCCTCTCAGCCATCCCTACATGCATATCCATCTAAGAGAGATCTAAAACTCAACTTGCAAAACACCAAGCTTTGTCTCTTTTCCTTCTCCCTAGATACTGCACTATCTAGAAGTAGAACTGTCCTACCACCTGCTTTGTAAGTTTATATTGCCTGGAATTTGCCTTTGACTCCAACCTCCCTTGTCTTCTTCCTATCCAGCCCTTCTCCAAGTACTGCCACTTTGGTTGCCGTCGCATCATCTGCAAAGTTCAGGCTTTCCCAGTAGTTAAGACTTATGATATTTTGCTGCATGCCATGGTTGTCTTTCCCCTCCCCACCTTTCTATTCCCGAATGCCTTTTTTTTTACTCAAGCATACTCTATTGACCTAAGCCCAACATTTTAGATGTTGTTACCTCTCATAGCTACTTTATTGCTCCCTTTCTCATGTGGAAGGTTCTTTTGAGTATTAGTTCCCAATATGCCAGTTGTCTATGTTCCTATGCGAGCACTGCTTTCTTCTTGGTAGCAAAATTGCAATCAGTTTCCACCGGAGGTTTCTGTAGTGTAGTGGTTATCACGTTTGCTTTACACGCAAAAGGTCCCCAGCTCGAAACTGGGCAGAAACAGCGATGCTTTTTGTTCCATAAAGTGGTCTATTCCCCTCCTTTCTAAAGAAGATTTTTGGCCTCCAATGCTAGCTGCACCTTGACAAAACTCACATTAGTCTGCCTACTCCTCTTGATCCAGTTGTCTCCAAGCAAAAGAGCTGGAGTTAGTCCAAAGTAGCGTGTTAGCTTGATCAGGACAGATGTGGATCCTAGTTGTTGCGTGTGGTTAAAATGAGCTGCGTGTGGTTAAAATGAGCTGCACGTGGTTAAAACAAGCTTTGCTTGGGTAAAATGAGCCGCTTGTGGGTACACCCTGAGAAGTGTAGGTGGTTTCTGTAGTGTAGTGGTTATCACGTTCGCCTAACACGCGAAAGGTCCCCAGTTCGAAACTGGGCAGAAACATGGCTTTTTCTCTGGTCTTCTTTCCTTTTCACGCAGGCTCCACTTACGCATGCATGAGTCTTTACCTGTCTGGCTTAATCATATTCATGAAAAGCTCTACTTTTCCTCTTTCGGGGCTCCAGGACAAGCAAGAAGTGTCTGGTTTCTGTAGTGTAGTGGTTATCACATTCGCCTCACACGCGAAAGGTCCCCGGTTTGAAACCGGGCAGAAACAGTGTCTACCTTTAACTTTTTGCCATCCAAAGCACTCCTCCTTCCCTTGCTCCATACGCTTGCAAGCTGGCCCTCAATGTGACTGGCCAGTGTATTTTCTTCACTCACTTTCTCAGGCAACTGCTAATAGCCTCTTTCAGACTGCCTCTCAGCCATCCCTACATGCATATCCATCTAAGAGAGATCTAAAACTCAACTTGCAAAACACCAAGCTTTGTCTCTTTTCCTTCTCCCTAGATACTGCACTATCTAGAAGTAGAACTGTCCTACCACCTGCTTTGTAAGTTTATATTGCCTGGAATTTGCCTTTGACTCCAACCTCCCTTGTCTTCTTCCTATCCAGCCCTTCTCCAAGTACTGCCACTTTGGTTGCCGTCGCATCATCTGCAAAGTTCAGGCTTTCCCAGTAGTTAAGACTTATGATATTTTGCTGCATGCCATGGTTGTCTTTCCCCTCCCCACCTTTCTATTCCCGAATGCCTTTTTTTTTACTCAAGCATACTCTATTGACCTAAGCCCAACATTTTAGATGTTGTTACCTCTCATAGCTACTTTATTGCTCCCTTTCTCATGTGGAAGGTTCTTTTGAGTATTAGTTCCCAATATGCCAGTTGTCTATGTTCCTATGCGAGCACTGCTTTCTTCTTGGTAGCAAAATTGCAATCAGTTTCCACCGGAGGTTTCTGTAGTGTAGTGGTTATCACGTTTGCTTTACACGCAAAAGGTCCCCAGCTCGAAACTGGGCAGAAACAGCGATGCTTTTTGTTCCATAAAGTGGTCTATTCCCCTCCTTTCTAAAGAAGATTTTTGGCCTCCAATGCTAGCTGCACCTTGACAAAACTCACATTAGTCTGCCTACTCCTCTTGATCCAGTTGTCTCCAAGCAAAAGAGCTGGAGTTAGTCCAAAGTAGCGTGTTAGCTTGATCAGGACAGATGTGGATCCTAGTTGTTGCGTGTGGTTAAAATGAGCTGCGTGTGGTTAAAATGAGCTGCACGTGGTTAAAACAAGCTTTGCTTGGGTAAAATGAGCCGCTTGTGGGTACACCCTGAGAAGTGTAGGTGGTTTCTGTAGTGTAGTGGTTATCACGTTCGCCTAACACGCGAAAGGTCCCCAGTTCGAAACTGGGCAGAAACATGGCTTTTTCTCTGGTCTTCTTTCCTTTTCACGCAGGCTCCACTTACGCATGCATGAGTCTTTACCTGTCTGGCTTAATCATATTCATGAAAAGCTCTACTTTTCCTCTTTCGGGGCTCCAGGACAAGCAAGAAGTGTCTGGTTTCTGTAGTGTAGTGGTTATCACATTCGCCTCACACGCGAAAGGTCCCCGGTTCGAAACCGGGCAGAAACAGTGTCTACCTTTAACTTTTTGCCATCCAAAGCACTCCTCCTTCCCTTGCTCCATACGCTTGCAAGCTGGCCCTCAATGTGACTGGCCAGTGTCTTTTCTTCACTCACTTTCTCAGGCAACTGCTAATAGCCTCTTTCAGACTGCCTCTCAGCCATCCCTACATGCATATCCATCTAAGAGAGATCTAAAACTCAACTTGCAAAACACCAAGCTTTGTCTCTTTTCCTTCTCCCTAGATACTGCACTATCTAGAAGTAGAACTGTCCTACCACCTGCTTTGTAAGTTTATATTGCCTGGAATTTGCCTTTGACTCCAACCTCCCTTGTCTTCTTCCTATCCAGCCCTTCTCCAAGTACTGCCACTTTGGTTGCCGTCGCATCATCTGCAAAGTTCAGGCTTTCCCAGTAGTTAAGACTTATGATATTTTGCTGCATGCCATGGTTGTCTTTCCCCTCCCCACCTTTCTATTCCCGAATGCCTTTTTTTTTACTCAAGCATACTCTATTGACCTAAGCCCAACATTTTAGATGTTGTTACCTCTCATAGCTACTTTATTGCTCCCTTTCTCATGTGGAAGGTTCTTTTGAGTATTAGTTCCCAATATGCCAGTTGTCTATGTTCCTATGCGAGCACTGCTTTCTTCTTGGTAGCAAAATTGCAATCAGTTTCCACCGGAGGTTTCTGTAGTGTAGTGGTTATCACGTTTGCTTTACACGCAAAAGGTCCCCAGCTCGAAACTGGGCAGAAACAGCGATGCTTTTTGTTCCATAAAGTGGTCTATTCCCCTCCTTTCAAAAGAAGATTTTTGGCCTCCAATGCTAGCTGCACCTTGACAAAACTCACATTAGTCTGCCTACTCCTCTTGATCCAGTTGTCTCCAAGCAAAAGAGCTGGAGTTAGTCCAAAGTAGCGTGTTAGCTTGATCAGGACAGATGTGGATCCTAGTTGTTGCGTGTGGTTAAAATGAGCTGCGTGTGGTTAAAATGAGCTGCACGTGGTTAAAACAAGCTTTGCTTGGGTAAAATGAGCCGCTTGTGGGTACACCCTGAGAAGTGTAGGTGGTTTCTGTAGTGTAGTGGTTATCACGTTCGCCTAACACGCGAAAGGTCCCCAGTTCGAAACTGGGCAGAAACATGGCTTTTTCTCTGGTCTTCTTTCCTTTTCACGCAGGCTCCACTTACGCATGCATGAGTCTTTACCTGTCTGGCTTAATCATATTCATGAAAAGCTCTACTTTTCCTCTTTCGGGGCTCCAGGACAAGCAAGAAGTGTCTGGTTTCTGTAGTGTAGTGGTTATCACATTCGCCTCACACGCGAAAGGTCCCCGGTTCGAAACCGGGCAGAAACAGTGTCTACCTTTAACTTTTTGCCATCCAAAGCACTCCTCCTTCCCTTGCTCCATACGCTTGCAAGCTGGCCCTCAATGTGACTGGCCAGTGTCTTTTCTTCACTCACTTTCTCAGGCAACTGCTAATAGCCTCTTTCAGACTGCCTCTCAGCCATCCCTACATGCATATCCATCTAAGAGAGATCTAAAACTCAACTTGCAAAACACCAAGCTTTGTCTCTTTTCCTTCTCCCTAGATACTGCACTATGTAGAAGTAGAACTGTCCTACCACCTGCTTTGTAAGTTTATATTGCCTGGAATTTGCCTTTGACTCCAACCTCCCTTGTCTTCTTCCTATCCAGCCCTTCTCCAAGTACTGCCACTTTGGTTGCCGTCGCATCATCTGCAAAGTTCAGGCTTTCCCAGTAGTTAAGACTTATGATATTTTGCTGCATGCCATGGTTGTCTTTCCCCTCCCCACCTTTCTATTCCCGAATGCCTTTTTTTTTACTCAAGCATACTCTATTGACCTAAGCCCAACATTTTAGATGTTGTTACCTCTCATAGCTACTTTATTGCTCCCTTTCTCATGTGGAAGGTTCTTTTGAGTATTAGTTCCCAATATGCCAGTTGTCTATGTTCCTATGCGAGCACTGCTTTCTTCTTGGTAGCAAAATTGCAATCAGTTTCCACCGGAGGTTTCTGTAGTGTAGTGGTTATCACGTTTGCTTTACACGCAAAAGGTCCCCAGCTCGAAACTGGGCAGAAACAGCGATGCTTTTTGTTCCATAAAGTGGTCTATTCCCCTCCTTTCTAAAGAAGATTTTTGGCCTCCAATGCTAGCTGCACCTTGACAAAACTCACATTAGTCTGCCTACTCCTCTTGATCCAGTTGTCTCCAAGCAAAAGAGCTGGAGTTAGTCCAAAGTAGCGTGTTAGCTTGATCAGGACAGATGTGGATCCTAGTTGTTGCGTGTGGTTAAAATGAGCTGCGTGTGGTTAAAATGAGCTGCACGTGGTTAAAACAAGCTTTGCTTGGGTAAAATGAGCCGCTTGTGGGTACACCCTGAGAAGTGTAGGTGGTTTCTGTAGTGTAGTGGTTATCACGTTCGCCTAACACGCGAAAGGTCCCCAGTTCGAAACTGGGCAGAAACATGGCTTTTTCTCTGGTCTTCTTTCCTTTTCACGCAGGCTCCACTTACGCATGCATGAGTCTTTACCTGTCTGGCTTAATCATATTCATGAAAAGCTCTACTTTTCCTCTTTCGGGGCTCCAGGACAAGCAAGAAGTGTCTGGTTTCTGTAGTGTAGTGGTTATCACATTCGCCTCACACGCGAAAGGTCCCCGGTTTGAAACCGGGCAGAAACAGTGTCTACCTTTAACTTTTTGCCATCCAAAGCACTCCTCCTTCCCTTGCTCCATACGCTTGCAAGCTGGCCCTCAATGTGACTGGCCAGTGTATTTTCTTCACTCACTTTCTCAGGCAACTGCTAATAGCCTCTTTCAGACTGCCTCTCAGCCATCCCTACATGCATATCCATCTAAGAGAGATCTAAAACTCAACTTGCAAAACACCAAGCTTTGTCTCTTTTCCTTCTCCCTAGATACTGCACTATCTAGAAGTAGAACTGTCCTACCACCTGCTTTGTAAGTTTATATTGCCTGGAATTTGCCTTTGACTCCAACCTCCCTTGTCTTCTTCCTATCCAGCCCTTCTCCAAGTACTGCCACTTTGGTTGCCGTCGCATCATCTGCAAAGTTCAGGCTTTCCCAGTAGTTAAGACTTATGATATTTTGCTGCATGCCATGGTTGTCTTTCCCCTCCCCACCTTTCTATTCCCGAATGCCTTTTTTTTTACTCAAGCATACTCTATTGACCTAAGCCCAACATTTTAGATGTTGTTACCTCTCATAGCTACTTTATTGCTCCCTTTCTCATGTGGAAGGTTCTTTTGAGTATTAGTTCCCAATATGCCAGTTGTCTATGTTCCTATGCGAGCACTGCTTTCTTCTTGGTAGCAAAATTGCAATCAGTTTCCACCGGAGGTTTCTGTAGTGTAGTGGTTATCACGTTTGCTTTACACGCAAAAGGTCCCCAGCTCGAAACTGGGCAGAAACAGCGATGCTTTTTGTTCCATAAAGTGGTCTATTCCCCTCCTTTCTAAAGAAGATTTTTGGCCTCCAATGCTAGCTGCACCTTGACAAAACTCACATTAGTCTGCCTACTCCTCTTGATCCAGTTGTCTCCAAGCAAAAGAGCTGGAGTTAGTCCAAAGTAGCGTGTTAGCTTGATCAGGACAGATGTGGATCCTAGTTGTTGCGTGTGGTTAAAATGAGCTGCGTGTGGTTAAAATGAGCTGCACGTGGTTAAAACAAGCTTTGCTTGGGTAAAATGAGCCGCTTGTGGGTACACCCTGAGAAGTGTAGGTGGTTTCTGTAGTGTAGTGGTTATCACGTTCGCCTAACACGCAAAAGGTCCCCAGTTCGAAACTGGGCAGAAACATGGCTTTTTCTCTGGTCTTCTTTCCTTTTCACGCAGGCTCCACTTACGCATGCATGAGTCTTTACCTATCTGGCTTAATCATATTCATGAAAAGCTCTACTTTTCCTCTTTCGGGGCTCCAGGACAAGCAAGAAGTGTCTGGTTTCTGTAGTGTAGTGGTTATCACGTTCGCCTCACACGCGAAAGGTCCCCGGTTCGAAACCGGGCAGAAACAGTGTCTACCTTTAACTTTTTGCCATCCAAAGCACTCCTCCTTCCCTTGCTCCATACGCTTGCAAGCTGGCCCTCAATGTGACTGGCCAGTGTCTTTTCTTCACTCACTTTCTCAGGCAACTGCTAATAGCCTCTTTCAGACTGCCTCTCAGCCATCCCTACATGCATATCCATCTAAGAGAGATCTAAAACTCAACTTGCAAAACACCAAGCTTTGTCTCTTTTCCTTCTCCCTAGATACTGCACTATCTAGAAGTAGAACTGTCCTACCACCTGCTTTGTAAGTTTATATTGCCTGGAATTTGCCTTTGACTCCAACCTCCCTTGTCTTCTTCCTATCCAGCCCTTCTCCAAGTACTGCCACTTTGGTTGCCGTCGCATCATCTGCAAAGTTCAGGCTTTCCCAGTAGTTAAGACTTATGATATTTTGCTGCATGCCATGGTTGTCTTTCCCCTCCCCACCTTTCTATTCCCGAATGCCTTTTTTTTTACTCAAGCATACTCTATTGACCTAAGCCCAACATTTTAGATGTTGTTACCTCTCATAGCTACTTTATTGCTCCCTTTCTCATGTGGAAGGTTCTTTTGAGTATTAGTTCCCAATATGCCAGTTGTCTATGTTCCTATGCGAGCACTGCTTTCTTCTTGGTAGCAAAATTGCAATCAGTTTCCACCGGAGGTTTCTGTAGTGTAGTGGTTATCACGTTTGCTTTACACGCAAAAGGTCCCCAGCTCGAAACTGGGCAGAAACAGCGATGCTTTTTGTTCCATAAAGTGGTCTATTCCCCTCCTTTCTAAAGAAGATTTTTGGCCTCCAATGCTAGCTGCACCTTGACAAAACTCACATTAGTCTGCCTACTCCTCTTGATCCAGTTGTCTCCAAGCAAAAGAGCTGGAGTTAGTCCAAAGTAGCGTGTTAGCTTGATCAGGACAGATGTGGATCCTAGTTGTTGCGTGTGGTTAAAATGAGCTGCGTGTGGTTAAAATGAGCTGCACGTGGTTAAAACAAGCTTTGCTTGGGTAAAATGAGCCGCTTGTGGGTACACCCTGAGAAGTGTAGGTGGTTTCTGTAGTGTAGTGGTTATCACGTTCGCCTAACACGCGAAAGGTCCCCAGTTCGAAACTGGGCAGAAACATGGCTTTTTCTCTGGTCTTCTTTCCTTTTCACGCAGGCTCCACTTACGCATGCATGAGTCTTTACCTGTCTGGCTTAATCATATTCATGAAAAGCTCTACTTTTCCTCTTTCGGGGCTCCAGGACAAGCAAGAAGTGTCTGGTTTCTGTAGTGTAGTGGTTATCACATTCGCCTCACACGCGAAAGGTCCCCGGTTTGAAACCGGGCAGAAACAGTGTCTACCTTTAACTTTTTGCCATCCAAAGCACTCCTCCTTCCCTTGCTCCATACGCTTGCAAGCTGGCCCTCAATGTGACTGGCCAGTGTATTTTCTTCACTCACTTTCTCAGGCAACTGCTAATAGCCTCTTTCAGACTGCCTCTCAGCCATCCCTACATGCATATCCATCTAAGAGAGATCTAAAACTCAACTTGCAAAACACCAAGCTTTGTCTCTTTTCCTTCTCCCTAGATACTGCACTATCTAGAAGTAGAACTGTCCTACCACCTGCTTTGTAAGTTTATATTGCCTGGAATTTGCCTTTGACTCCAACCTCCCTTGTCTTCTTCCTATCCAGCCCTTCTCCAAGTACTGCCACTTTGGTTGCCGTCGCATCATCTGCAAAGTTCAGGCTTTCCCAGTAGTTAAGACTTATGATATTTTGCTGCATGCCATGGTTGTCTTTCCCCTCCCCACCTTTCTATTCCCGAATGCCTTTTTTTTTACTCAAGCATACTCTATTGACCTAAGCCCAACATTTTAGATGTTGTTACCTCTCATAGCTACTTTATTGCTCCCTTTCTCATGTGGAAGGTTCTTTTGAGTATTAGTTCCCAATATGCCAGTTGTCTATGTTCCTATGCGAGCACTGCTTTCTTCTTGGTAGCAAAATTGCAATCAGTTTCCACCGGAGGTTTCTGTAGTGTAGTGGTTATCACGTTTGCTTTACACGCAAAAGGTCCCCAGCTCGAAACTGGGCAGAAACAGCGATGCTTTTTGTTCCATAAAGTGGTCTATTCCCCTCCTTTCTAAAGAAGATTTTTGGCCTCCAATGCTAGCTGCACCTTGACAAAACTCACATTAGTCTGCCTACTCCTCTTGATCCAGTTGTCTCCAAGCAAAAGAGCTGGAGTTAGTCCAAAGTAGCGTGTTAGCTTGATCAGGACAGATGTGGATCCTAGTTGTTGCGTGTGGTTAAAATGAGCTGCGTGTGGTTAAAATGAGCTGCACGTGGTTAAAACAAGCTTTGCTTGGGTAAAATGAGCCGCTTGTGGGTACACCCTGAGAAGTGTAGGTGGTTTCTGTAGTGTAGTGGTTATCACGTTCGCCTAACACGCGAAAGGTCCCCAGTTCGAAACTGGGCAGAAACATGGCTTTTTCTCTGGTCTTCTTTCCTTTTCACGCAGGCTCCACTTACGCATGCATGAGTCTTTACCTGTCTGGCTTAATCATATTCATGAAAAGCTCTACTTTTCCTCTTTCGGGGCTCCAGGACAAGCAAGAAGTGTCTGGTTTCTGTAGTGTAGTGGTTATCACATTCGCCTCACACGCGAAAGGTCCCCGGTTCGAAACCGGGCAGAAACAGTGTCTACCTTTAACTTTTTGCCATCCAAAGCACTCCTCCTTCCCTTGCTCCATACGCTTGCAAGCTGGCCCTCAATGTGACTGGCCAGTGTCTTTTCTTCACTCACTTTCTCAGGCAACTGCTAATAGCCTCTTTCAGACTGCCTCTCAGCCATCCCTACATGCATATCCATCTAAGAGAGATCTAAAACTCAACTTGCAAAACACCAAGCTTTGTCTCTTTTCCTTCTCCCTAGATACTGCACTATCTAGAAGTAGAACTGTCCTACCACCTGCTTTGTAAGTTTATATTGCCTGGAATTTGCCTTTGACTCCAACCTCCCTTGTCTTCTTCCTATCCAGCCCTTCTCCAAGTACTGCCACTTTGGTTGCCGTCGCATCATCTGCAAAGTTCAGGCTTTCCCAGTAGTTAAGACTTATGATATTTTGCTGCATGCCATGGTTGTCTTTCCCCTCCCCACCTTTCTATTCCCGAATGCCTTTTTTTTTACTCAAGCATACTCTATTGACCTAAGCCCAACATTTTAGATGTTGTTACCTCTCATAGCTACTTTATTGCTCCCTTTCTCATGTGGAAGGTTCTTTTGAGTATTAGTTCCCAATATGCCAGTTGTCTATGTTCCTATGCGAGCACTGCTTTCTTCTTGGTAGCAAAATTGCAATCAGTTTCCACCGGAGGTTTCTGTAGTGTAGTGGTTATCACGTTTGCTTTACACGCAAAAGGTCCCCAGCTCGAAACTGGGCAGAAACAGCGATGCTTTTTGTTCCATAAAGTGGTCTATTCCCCTCCTTTCAAAAGAAGATTTTTGGCCTCCAATGCTAGCTGCACCTTGACAAAACTCACATTAGTCTGCCTACTCCTCTTGATCCAGTTGTCTCCAAGCAAAAGAGCTGGAGTTAGTCCAAAGTAGCGTGTTAGCTTGATCAGGACAGATGTGGATCCTAGTTGTTGCGTGTGGTTAAAATGAGCTGCGTGTGGTTAAAATGAGCTGCACGTGGTTAAAACAAGCTTTGCTTGGGTAAAATGAGCCGCTTGTGGGTACACCCTGAGAAGTGTAGGTGGTTTCTGTAGTGTAGTGGTTATCACGTTCGCCTAACCCGCGAAAGGTCCCCAGTTCGAAACTGGGCAGAAACATGGCTTTTTCTCTGGTCTTCTTTCCTTTTCACGCAGGCTCCACTTACGCATGCATGAGTCTTTACCTGTCTGGCTTAATCATATTCATGAAAAGCTCTACTTTTCCTCTTTCGGGGCTCCAGGACAAGCAAGAAGTGTCTGGTTTCTGTAGTGTAGTGGTTATCACGTTCGCCTCACACGTGAAAGGTCCCCGGTTCGAAACCGGGCAGAAACAGTGTCTACCTTTAACTTTTTGCCATCCAAAGCACTCCTCCTTCCCTTGCTCCATACGCTTGCAAGCTGGCCCTCAATGTGACTGGCCAGTGTCTTTTCTTCACTCACTTTCTCAGGCAACTGCTAATAGCCTCTTTCAGACTGCCTCTCAGCCATCCCTACATGCATATCCATCTAAGAGAGATCTAAAACTCAACTTGCAAAACACCAAGCTTTGTCTCTTTTCCTTCTCCCTAGATACTGCACTATGTAGAAGTAGAACTGTCCTACCACCTGCTTTGTAAGTTTATATTGCCTGGAATTTGCCTTTGACTCCAACCTCCCTTGTCTTCTTCCTATCCAGCCCTTCTCCAAGTACTGCCACTTTGGTTGCCGTCGCATCATCTGCAAAGTTCAGGCTTTCCCAGTAGTTAAGACTTATGATATTTTGCTGCATGCCATGGTTGTCTTTCCCCTCCCCACCTTTCTATTCCCGAATGCCTTTTGTTTTACTCAAGCATACTCTATTGACCTAAGCCCAACATTTTAGATGTTGTTACCTCTCATAGCTACTTTATTGCTCCCTTTCTCATGTGGAAGGTTCTTTTGAGTATTAGTTCCCAATATGCCAGTTGTCTATGTTCCTATGCGAGCACTGCTTTCTTCTTGGTAGCAAAATTGCAATCAGTTTCCACCGGAGGTTTCTGTAGTGTAGTGGTTATCACGTTTGCTTTACACGCAAAAGGTCCCCAGCTCGAAACTGGGCAGAAACAGCGATGCTTTTTGTTCCATAAAGTGGTCTATTCCCCTCCTTTCTAAAGAAGATTTTTGGCCTCCAATGCTAGCTGCACCTTGACAAAACTCACATTAGTCTGCCTACTCCTCTTGATCCAGTTGTCTCCAAGCAAAAGAGCTGGAGTTAGTCCAAAGTAGCGTGTTAGCTTGATCAGGACAGATGTGGATCCTAGTTGTTGCGTGTGGTTAAAATGAGCTGCGTGTGGTTAAAATGAGCTGCACGTGGTTAAAACAAGCTTTGCTTGGGTAAAATGAGCCGCTTGTGGGTACACCCTGAGAAGTGTAGGTGGTTTCTGTAGTGTAGTGGTTATCACGTTCGCCTAACACGCGAAAGGTCCCCAGTTCGAAACTGGGCAGAAACATGGCTTTTTCTCTGGTCTTCTTTCCTTTTCACGCAGGCTCCACTTACGCATGCATGAGTCTTTACCTGTCTGGCTTAATCATATTCATGAAAAGCTCTACTTTTCCTCTTTCGGGGCTCCAGGACAAGCAAGAAGTGTCTGGTTTCTGTAGTGTAGTGGTTATCACGTTCGCCTCACACGCGAAAGGTCCCCGGTTCGAAACTGGGCAGAAACAGTGTCTACCTTTAACTTTTTGCCATCCAAAGCACTCCTCCTTCCCTTGCTCCATACGCTTGCAAGCTGGCCCTCAATGTGACTGGCAAGTGTCTTTTCTTCACTCACTTTCTCAGGCAACTGCTAATAGCCTCTTTCAGACTGCCTCTCAGCCATCCCTACATGCATATCCATCTAAGAGAGATCTAAAACTCAACTTGCAAAACACCAAGCTTTGTCTCTTTTCCTTCTCCCTAGATACTGCACTATCTAGAAGTAGAACTGTCCTACCACCTGCTTTGTAAGTTTATATTGCCTGGAATTTGCCTTTGACTCCAACCTCCCTTGTCTTCTTCCTATCCAGCCCTTCTCCAAGTACTGCCACTTTGGTTGCCGTCGCATCATCTGCAAAGTTCAGGCTTTCCCAGTAGTTAAGACTTATGATATTTTGCTGCATGCCATGGTTGTCTTTCCCCTCCCCACCTTTCTATTCCCGAATGCCTTTTTTTTTACTCAAGCATACTCTATTGACCTAAGCCCAACATTTTAGATGTTGTTACCTCTCATAGCTACTTTATTGCTCCCTTTCTCATGTGGAAGGTTCTTTTGAGTATTAGTTCCCAATATGCCAGTTGTCTATGTTCCTATGCGAGCACTGCTTTCTTCTTGGTAGCAAAATTGCAATCAGTTTCCACCGGAGGTTTCTGTAGTGTAGTGGTTATCACGTTTGCTTTACACGCAAAAGGTCCCCAGCTCGAAACTGGGCAGAAACAGCGATGCTTTTTGTTCCATAAAGTGGTCTATTCCCCTCCTTTCTAAAGAAGATTTTTGGCCTCCAATGCTAGCTGCACCTTGACAAAACTCACATTAGTCTGCCTACTCCTCTTGATCCAGTTGTCTCCAAGCAAAAGAGCTGGAGTTAGTCCAAAGTAGCGTGTTAGCTTGATCAGGACAGATGTGGATCCTAGTTGTTGCGTGTGGTTAAAATGAGCTGCGTGTGGTTAAAATGAGCTGCACGTGGTTAAAACAAGCTTTGCTTGGGTAAAATGAGCCGCTTGTGGGTACACCCTGAGAAGTGTAGGTGGTTTCTGTAGTGTAGTGGTTATCACGTTCGCCTAACACGCGAAAGGTCCCCAGTTCGCAACTGGGCAGAAACATGGCTTTTTCTCTGGTCTTCTTTCCTTTTCACGCAGGCTCCACTTACGCATGCATGAGTCTTTACCTGTCTGGCTTAATCATATTCATGAAAAGCTCTACTTTTCCTCTTTCGGGGCTCCAGGACAAGCAAGAAGTGTCTGGTTTCTGTAGTGTAGTGGTTATCACGTTCGCCTCACACGCGAAAGGTCCCCGGTTCGAAACCGGGCAGAAACAGTGTCTACCTTTAACTTTTTGCCATCCAAAGCACTCCTCCTTCCCTTGCTCCATACGCTTGCAAGCTGGCCCTCAATGCGACTGGCCAGTGTCTTTTCTTCACTCACTTTCTCAGGCAACTGCTAATAGCCTCTTTCAGACTGCCTCTCAGCCATCCCTACATGCATATCCATCTAAGAGAGATCTAAAACTCAACTTGCAAAACACCAAGCTTTGTCTCTTTTCCTTCTCCCTAGATACTGCACTATCTAGAAGTAGAACTGTCCTACCACCTGCTTTGTAAGTTTAGATTGCCTGGAATTTGCCTTTGACTCCAACCTCCCTTGTCTTCTTCCTATCCAGCCCTTCTCCAAGTACTGCCACTTTGGTTGCCGTCGCATCATCTGCAAAGTTCAGGCTTTCCCAGTAGTTAAGACTTATGATATTTTGCTGCATGCCATGGTTGTCTTTCCCCTCCCCACCTTTCTATTCCCGAATGCCTTTTTTTTTACTCAAGCATACTCTATTGACCTAAGCCCAACATTTTAGATGTTGTTACCTCTCATAGCTACTTTATTGCTCCCTTTCTCATGTGGAAGGTTCTTTTGAGTATTAGTTCCCAATATGCCAGTTGTCTATGTTCCTATGCGAGCACTGCTTTCTTCTTGGTAGCAAAATTGCAATCAGTTTCCACCGGAGGTTTCTGTAGTGTAGTGGTTATCACGTTTGCTTTACACGCAAAAGGTCCCCAGCTCGAAACTGGGCAGAAACAGCGATGCTTTTTGTTCCATAAAGTGGTCTATTCCCCTCCTTTCTAAAGAAGATTTTTGGCCTCCAATGCTAGCTGCACCTTGACAAAACTCACATTAGTCTGCCTACTCCTCTTGATCCAGTTGTCTCCAAGCAAAAGAGCTGGAGTTAGTCCAAAGTAGCGTGTTAGCTTGATCAGGACAGATGTGGATCCTAGTTGTTGCGTGTGGTTAAAATGAGCTGCGTGTGGTTAAAATGAGCTGCACGTGGTTAAAACAAGCTTTGCTTGGGTAAAATGAGCCGCTTGTGGGTACACCCTAAGAAGTGTAGGTGGTTTCTGTAGTGTAGTGGTTATCACGTTCGCCTAACACGCGAAAGGTCCCCAGTTCGAAACTGGGCAGAAACATGGCTTTTTCTCTGGTCTTCTTTCCTTTTCACGCAGGCTCCACTTACGCATGCATGAGTCTTTACCTGTCTGGCTTAATCATATTCATGAAAAGCTCTACTTTTCCTCTTTCGGGGCTCCAGGACAAGCAAGAAGTGTCTGGTTTCTGTAGTGTAGTGGTTATCACGTTTGCCTCACACGCGAAAGGTCCCCGGTTCGAAACCGGGCAGAAACAGTGTCTACCTTTAACTTTTTGCCATCCAAAGCACTCCTCCTTCCCTTGCTCCATACGCTTGCAAGCTGGCCCTCAATGTGACTGGCCAGTGTCTTTTCTTCACTCACTTTCTCAGGCAACTGCTAATAGCCTCTTTCAGACTGCCTCTCAGCCATCCCTACATGCATATCCATCTAAGAGAGATCTAAAACTCAACTTGCAAAACACCAAGCTTTGTCTCTTTTCCTTCTCCCTAGATACTGCACTATCTAGAAGTAGAACTGTCCTACCACCTGCTTTGTAAGTTTATATTGCCTGGAATTTGCCTTTGACTCCAACCTCCCTTGTCTTCTTCCTATCCAGCCCTTCTCCAAGTACTGCCACTTTGGTTGCCGTCGCATCATCTGCAAAGTTCAGGCTTTCCCAGTAGTTAAGACTTATGATATTTTGCTGCATGCCATGGTTGTCTTTCCCCTCCCCACCTTTCTATTCCCGAATGCCTTTTTTTTTACTCAAGCATACTCTATTGACCTAAGCCCAACATTTTAGATGTTGTTACCTCTCATAGCTACTTTATTGCTCCCTTTCTCATGTGGAAGGTTCTTTTGAGTATTAGTTCCCAATATGCCAGTTGTCTATGTTCCTATGCGAGCACTGCTTTCTTCTTGGTAGCAAAATTGCAATCAGTTTCCACCGGAGGTTTCTGTAGTGTAGTGGTTATCACGTTTGCTTTACACGCAAAAGGTCCCCAGCTCGAAACTGGGCAGAAACAGCGATGCTTTTTGTTCCATAAAGTGGTCTATTCCCCTCCTTTCTAAAGAAGATTTTTGGCCTCCAATGCTAGCTGCACCTTGACAAAACTCACATTAGTCTGCCTACTCCTCTTGATCCAGTTGTCTCCAAGCAAAAGAGCTGGAGTTAGTCCAAAGTAGCGTGTTAGCTTGATCAGGACAGATGTGGATCCTAGTTGTTGCGTGTGGTTAAAATGAGCTGCGTGTGGTTAAAATGAGCTGCACGTGGTTAAAACAAGCTTTGCTTGGGTAAAATGAGCCGCTTGTGGGTACACCCTGAGAAGTGTAGGTGGTTTCTGTAGTGTAGTGGTTATCACGTTCGCCTAACACGCGAAAGGTCCCCAGTTCGAAACTGGGCAGAAACATGGCTTTTTCTCTGGTCTTCTTTCCTTTTCACGCAGGCTCCACTTACGCATGCATGAGTCTTTACCTGTCTGGCTTAATCATATTCATGAAAAGCTCTACTTTTCCTCTTTCGGGGCTCCAGGACAAGCAAGAAGTGTCTGGTTTCTGTAGTGTAGTGGTTATCACGTTCGCCTCACACGCGAAAGGTCCCCGGTTCGAAACCGGGCAGAAACAGTGTCTACCTTTAACTTTTTGCCATCCAAAGCACTCCTCCTTCCCTTGCTCCATACGCTTGCAAGCTGGCCCTCAATGCGACTGGCCAGTGTCTTTTCTTCACTCACTTTCTCAGGCAACTGCTAATAGCCTCTTTCAGACTGCCTCTCAGCCATCCCTACATGCATATCCATCTAAGAGAGATCTAAAACTCAACTTGCAAAACACCAAGCTTTGTCTCTTTTCCTTCTCCCTAGATACTGCACTATCTAGAAGTAGAACTGTCCTACCACCTGCTTTGTAAGTTTAGATTGCCTGGAATTTGCCTTTGACTCCAACCTCCCTTGTCTTCTTCCTATCCAGCCCTTCTCCAAGTACTGCCACTTTGGTTGCCGTCGCATCATCTGCAAAGTTCAGGCTTTCCCAGTAGTTAAGACTTATGATATTTTGCTGCATGCCATGGTTGTCTTTCCCCTCCCCACCTTTCTATTCCCGAATGCCTTTTTTTTTACTCAAGCATACTCTATTGACCTAAGCCCAACATTTTAGATGTTGTTACCTCTCATAGCTACTTTATTGCTCCCTTTCTCATGTGGAAGGTTCTTTTGAGTATTAGTTCCCAATATGCCAGTTGTCTATGTTCCTATGCGAGCACTGCTTTCTTCTTGGTAGCAAAATTGCAATCAGTTTCCACCGGAGGTTTCTGTAGTGTAGTGGTTATCACGTTTGCTTTACACGCAAAAGGTCCCCAGCTCGAAACTGGGCAGAAACAGCGATGCTTTTTGTTCCATAAAGTGGTCTATTCCCCTCCTTTCTAAAGAAGATTTTTGGCCTCCAATGCTAGCTGCACCTTGACAAAACTCACATTAGTCTGCCTACTCCTCTTGATCCAGTTGTCTCCAAGCAAAAGAGCTGGAGTTAGTCCAAAGTAGCGTGTTAGCTTGATCAGGACAGATGTGGATCCTAGTTGTTGCGTGTGGTTAAAATGAGCTGCGTGTGGTTAAAATGAGCTGCACGTGGTTAAAACAAGCTTTGCTTGGGTAAAATGAGCCGCTTGTGGGTACACCCTGAGAAGTGTAGGTGGTTTCTGTAGTGTAGTGGTTATCACGTTCGCCTAACATGCGAAAGGTCCCCAGTTCGAAACTGGGCAGAAACATGGCTTTTTCTCTGGTCTTCTTTCCTTTTCACGCAGGCTCCACTTACGCATGCATGAGTCTTTACCTGTCTGGCTTAATCATATTCATGAAAAGCTCTACTTTTCCTCTTTCGGGGCTCCAGGACAAGCAAGAAGTGTCTGGTTTCTGTAGTGTAGTGGTTATCACGTTTGCCTCACACGCGAAAGGTCCCCGGTTCGAAACCGGGCAGAAACAGTGTCTACCTTTAACTTTTTGCCATCCAAAGCACTCCTCCTTCCCTTGCTCCATACGCTTGCAAGCTGGCCCTCAATGCGACTGGCCAGTGTCTTTTCTTCACTCACTTTCTCAGGCAACTGCTAATAGCCTCTTTCAGACTGCCTCTCAGCCATCCCTACATGCATATCCATCTAAGAGAGATCTAAAACTCAACTTGCAAAACACCAAGCTTTGTCTCTTTTCCTTCTCCCTAGATACTGCACTATCTAGAAGTAGAACTGTCCTACCACCTGCTTTGTAAGTTTAGATTGCCTGGAATTTGCCTTTGACTCCAACCTCCCTTGTCTTCTTCCTATCCAGCCCTTCTCCAAGTACTGCCACTTTGGTTGCCGTCGCATCATCTGCAAAGTTCAGGCTTTCCCAGTAGTTAAGACTTATGATATTTTGCTGCATGCCATGGTTGTCTTTCCCCTCCCCACCTTTCTATTCCCGAATGCCTTTTTTTTTACTCAAGCATACTCTATTGACCTAAGCCCAACATTTTAGATGTTGTTACCTCTCATAGCTACTTTATTGCTCCCTTTCTCATGTGGAAGGTTCTTTTGAGTATTAGTTCCCAATATGCCAGTTGTCTATGTTCCTATGCGAGCACTGCTTTCTTCTTGGTAGCAAAATTGCAATCAGTTTCCACCGGAGGTTTCTGTAGTGTAGTGGTTATCACGTTTGCTTTACACGCAAAAGGTCCCCAGCTCGAAACTGGGCAGAAACAGCGATGCTTTTTGTTCCATAAAGTGGTCTATTCCCCTCCTTTCTAAAGAAGATTTTTGGCCTCCAATGCTAGCTGCACCTTGACAAAACTCACATTAGTCTGCCTACTCCTCTTGATCCAGTTGTCTCCAAGCAAAAGAGCTGGAGTTAGTCCAAAGTAGCGTGTTAGCTTGATCAGGACAGATGTGGATCCTAGTTGTTGCGTGTGGTTAAAATGAGCTGCGTGTGGTTAAAATGAGCTGCACGTGGTTAAAACAAGCTTTGCTTGGGTAAAATGAGCCGCTTGTGGGTACACCCTGAGAAGTGTAGGTGGTTTCTGTAGTGTAGTGGTTATCACGTTCGCCTAACACGCGAAAGGTCCCCAGTTCGAAACTGGGCAGAAACATGGCTTTTTCTCTGGTCTTCTTTCCTTTTCACGCAGGCTCCACTTACGCATGCATGAGTCTTTACCTGTCTGGCTTAATCATATTCATGAAAAGCTCTACTTTTCCTCTTTCGGGGCTCCAGGACAAGCAAGAAGTGTCTGGTTTCTGTAGTGTAGTGGTTATCACGTTCGCCTCACACGCGAAAGGTCCCCGGTTCGAAACCGGGCAGAAACAGTGTCTACCTTTAACTTTTTGCCATCCAAAGCACTCCTCCTTCCCTTGCTCCATACGCTTGCAAGCTGGCCCTCAATGCGACTGGCCAGTGTCTTTTCTTCACTCACTTTCTCAGGCAACTGCTAATAGCCTCTTTCAGACTGCCTCTCAGCCATCCCTACATGCATATCCATCTAAGAGAGATCTAAAACTCAACTTGCAAAACACCAAGCTTTGTCTCTTTTCCTTCTCCCTAGATACTGCACTATCTAGAAGTAGAACTGTCCTACCACCTGCTTTGTAAGTTTAGATTGCCTGGAATTTGCCTTTGACTCCAACCTCCCTTGTCTTCTTCCTATCCAGCCCTTCTCCAAGTACTGCCACTTTGGTTGCCGTCGCATCATCTGCAAAGTTCAGGCTTTCCCAGTAGTTAAGACTTATGATATTTTGCTGCATGCCATGGTTGTCTTTCCCCTCCCCACCTTTCTATTCCCGAATGCCTTTTTTTTTACTCAAGCATACTCTATTGACCTAAGCCCAACATTTTAGATGTTGTTACCTCTCATAGCTACTTTATTGCTCCCTTTCTCATGTGGAAGGTTCTTTTGAGTATTAGTTCCCAATATGCCAGTTGTCTATGTTCCTATGTGAGCACTGCTTTCTTCTTGGTAGCAAAATTGCAATCAGTTTCCACCGGAGGTTTCTGTAGTGTAGTGGTTATCACGTTTGCTTTACACGCAAAAGGTCCCCAGCTCGAAACTGGGCAGAAACAGCGATGCTTTTTGTTCCATAAAGTGGTCTATTCCCCTCCTTTCTAAAGAAGATTTTTGGCCTCCAATGCTAGCTGCACCTTGACAAAACTCACATTAGTCTGCCTACTCCTCTTGATCCAGTTGTCTCCAAGCAAAAGAGCTGGAGTTAGTCCAAAGTAGCGTGTTAGCTTGATCAGGACAGATGTGGATCCTAGTTGTTGCGTGTGGTTAAAATGAGCTGCGTGTGGTTAAAATGAGCTGCACGTGGTTAAAACAAGCTTTGCTTGGGTAAAATGAGCCGCTTGTGGGTACACCCTGAGAAGTGTAGGTGGTTTCTGTAGTGTAGTGGTTATCACGTTCGCCTAACATGCGAAAGGTCCCCAGTTCGAAACTGGGCAGAAACATGGCTTTTTCTCTGGTCTTCTTTCCTTTTCACGCAGGCTCCACTTACGCATGCATGAGTCTTTACCTGTCTGGCTTAATCATATTCATGAAAAGCTCTACTTTTCCTCTTTCGGGGCTCCAGGACAAGCAAGAAGTGTCTGGTTTCTGTAGTGTAGTGGTTATCACGTTTGCCTCACACGCGAAAGGTCCCCGGTTCGAAACCGGGCAGAAACAGTGTCTACCTTTAACTTTTTGCCATCCAAAGCACTCCTCCTTCCCTTGCTCCATACGCTTGCAAGCTGGCCCTCAATGCGACTGGCCAGTGTCTTTTCTTCACTCACTTTCTCAGGCAACTGCTAATAGCCTCTTTCAGACTGCCTCTCAGCCATCCCTACATGCATATCCATCTAAGAGAGATCTAAAACTCAACTTGCAAAACACCAAGCTTTGTCTCTTTTCCTTCTCCCTAGATACTGCACTATCTAGAAGTAGAACTGTCCTACCACCTGCTTTGTAAGTTTAGATTGCCTGGAATTTGCCTTTGACTCCAACCTCCCTTGTCTTCTTCCTATCCAGCCCTTCTCCAAGTACTGCCACTTTGGTTGCCGTCGCATCATCTGCAAAGTTCAGGCTTTCCCAGTAGTTAAGACTTATGATATTTTGCTGCATGCCATGGTTGTCTTTCCCCTCCCCACCTTTCTATTCCCGAATGCCTTTTTTTTTACTCAAGCATACTCTATTGACCTAAGCCCAACATTTTAGATGTTGTTACCTCTCATAGCTACTTTATTGCTCCCATTCTCATGTGGAAGGTTCTTTTGAGTATTAGTTCCCAATATGCCAGTTGTCTATGTTCCTATGCGAGCACTGCTTTCTTCTTGGTAGCAAAATTGCAATCAGTTTCCACCGGAGGTTTCTGTAGTGTAGTGGTTATCACGTTTGCTTTACACGCAAAAGGTCCCCAGCTCGAAACTGGGCAGAAACAGCGATGCTTTTTGTTCCATAAAGTGGTCTATTCCCCTCCTTTCTAAAGAAGATTTTTGGCCTCCAATGCTAGCTGCACCTTGACAAAACTCACATTAGTCTGCCTACTCCTCTTGATCCAGTTGTCTCCAAGCAAAAGAGCTGGAGTTAGTCCAAAGTAGCGTGTTAGCTTGATCAGGACAGATGTGGATCCTAGTTGTTGCGTGTGGTTAAAATGAGCTGCGTGTGGTTAAAATGAGCTGCACGTGGTTAAAACAAGCTTTGCTTGGGTAAAATGAGCCGCTTGTGGGTACACCCTGAGAAGTGTAGGTGGTTTCTGTAGTGTAGTGGTTATCACGTTCGCCTAACACGCGAAAGGTCCCCAGTTCGAAACTGGGCAGAAACATGGCTTTTTCTCTGGTCTTCTTTCCTTTTCACGCAGGCTCCACTTACGCATGCATGAGTCTTTACCTGTCTGGCTTAATCATATTCATGAAAAGCTCTACTTTTCCTCTTTCGGGGCTCCAGGACAAGCAAGAAGTGTCTGGTTTCTGTAGTGTAGTGGTTATCACGTTCGCCTCACACGCGAAAGGTCCCCAGTTCGAAACCGGGCAGAAACAGTGTCTACCTTTAACTTTTTGCCATCCAAAGCACTCCTCCTTCCCTTGCTCCATACGCTTGCAAGCTGGCCCTCAATGTGACTGGCCAGTGTCTTTTCTTCACTCACTTTCTCAGGCAACTGCTAATAGCCTCTTTCAGACTGCCTCTCAGCCATCCCTACATGCATATCCATCTAAGAGAGATCTAAAACTCAACTTGCAAAACACCAAGCTTTGTCTCTTTTCCTTCTCCCTAGATACTGCACTATCTAGAAGTAGAACTGTCCTACCACCTGCTTTGTAAGTTTATATTGCCTGGAATTTGCCTTTGACTCCAACCTCCCTTGTCTTCTTCCTATCCAGCCCTTCTCCAAGTACTGCCACTTTGGTTGCCGTCGCATCATCTGCAAAGTTCAGGCTTTCCCAGTAGTTAAGACTTATGATATTTTGCTGCATGCCATGGTTGTCTTTCCCCTCCCCACCTTTCTATTCCCGAATGCCTTTTTTTTTACTCAAGCATACTCTATTGACCTAAGCCCAACATTTTAGATGTTGTTACCTCTCATAGCTACTTTATTGCTCCCTTTCTCATGTGGAAGGTTCTTTTGAGTATTAGTTCCCAATATGCCAGTTGTCTATGTTCCTATGCGAGCACTGCTTTCTTCTTGGTAGCAAAATTGCAATCAGTTTCCACCGGAGGTTTCTGTAGTGTAGTGGTTATCACGTTTGCTTTACACGCAAAAGGTCCCCAGCTCGAAACTGGGCAGAAACAGCGATGCTTTTTGTTCCATAAAGTGGTCTATTCCCCTCCTTTCTAAAGAAGATTTTTGGCCTCCAATGCTAGCTGCACCTTGACAAAACTCACATTAGTCTGCCTACTCCTCTTGATCCAGTTGTCTCCAAGCAAAAGAGCTGGAGTTAGTCCAAAGTAGCGTGTTAGCTTGATCAGGACAGATGTGGATCCTAGTTGTTGCGTGTGGTTAAAATGAGCTGCGTGTGGTTAAAATGAGCTGCACGTGGTTAAAACAAGCTTTGCTTGGGTAAAATGAGCCGCTTGTGGGTACACCCTAAGAAGTGTAGGTGGTTTCTGTAGTGTAGTGGTTATCACGTTCGCCTAACACGCGAAAGGTCCCCAGTTCGAAACTGGGCAGAAGCATGGCTTTTTCTCTGGTCTTCTTTCCTTTTCACGCAGGCTCCACTTACGCATGCATGAGTCTTTACCTGTCTGGCTTAATCATATTAATGAAAAGCTCTACTTTTCCTCTTTCGGGGCTCCAGGACAAGCAAGAAGTGTCTGGTTTCTGTAGTGTAGTGGTTATCACGTTCGCCTCACCCGCGAAAGGTCCCCGGTTCGAAACCGGGCAGAAACAGTGTCTACCTTTAACTTTTTGCCATCCAAAGCACTCCTCCTTCCCTTGCTCCATACGCTTGCAAGCTGGCCCTCAATGTGACTGGCCAGTGTCTTTTCTTCACTCACTTTCTCAGGCAACTGCTAATAGCCTCTTTCAGACTGCCTCTCAGCCATCCCTACATGCATATCCATCTAAGAGAGATCTAAAACTCAACTTGCAAAACACCAAGCTTTGTCTCTTTTCCTTCTCCCTAGATACTGCACTATCTAGAAGTAGAACTGTCCTACCACCTGCTTTGTAAGTTTATATTGCCTGGAATTTGCCTTTGACTCCAACCTCCCTTGTCTTCTTCCTATCCAGCCCTTCTCCAAGTACTGCCACTTTGGTTGCCGTCGCATCATCTGCAAAGTTCAGGCTTTCCCAGTAGTTAAGACTTATGATATTTTGCTGCATGCCATGGTTGTCTTTCCCCTCCCCACCTTTCTATTCCCGAATGCCTTTTTTTTTACTCAAGCATACTCTATTGACCTAAGCCCAACATTTTAGATGTTGTTACCTCTCATAGCTACTTTATTGCTCCCTTTCTCATGTGGAAGGTTCTTTTGAGTATTAGTTCCCAATATGCCAGTTGTCTATGTTCCTATGCGAGCACTGCTTTCTTCTTGGTAGCAAAATTGCAATCAGTTTCCACTGGAGGTTTCTGTAGTGTAGTGGTTATCACGTTTGCTTTACACGCAAAAGGTCCCCAGCTCGAAACTGGGCAGAAACAGTGATGCTTTTTGTTCCATAAAGTGGTCTATTCCCCTCCTTTCTAAAGAAGATTTTTGGCCTCCAATGCTAGCTGCACCTTGACAAAACTCACATTAGTCTGCCTACTCCTCTTGATCCAGTTGTCTCCAAGCAAAAGAGCTGGAGTTAGTCCAAAGTAGCGTGTTAGCTTGATCAGGACAGATGTGGATCCTAGTTGTTGCGTGTGGTTAAAATGAGCTGCGTGTGGTTAAAATGAGCTGCACGTGGTTAAAACAAGCTTTGCTTGGGTAAAATGAGCCGCTTGTGGGTACACCCTGAGAAGTGTAGGTGGTTTCTGTAGTGTAGTGGTTATCACGTTCGCCTAACACGCGAAAGGTCCCCAGTTCGAAACTGGGCAGAAACATGGCTTTTTCTCTGGTCTTCTTTCCTTTTCACGCAGGCTCCACTTACGCATGCATGAGTCTTTACCTGTCTGGCTTAATCATATTCATGAAAAGCTCTACTTTTCCTCTTTCGGGGCTCCAGGACAAGCAAGAAGTGTCTGGTTTCTGTAGTGTAGTGGTTATCATGTTCGCCTCACACGCGAAAGGTCCCCGGTTCGAAACCGGGCAGTAACAGTGTCTACCTTTAACTTTTTGCCATCCAAAGCACTCCTCCTTCCCTTGCTCCATACGCTTGCAAGCTGGCCCTCAATGTGACTGGCCAGTGTCTTTTCTTCACTCACTTTCTCAGGCAACTGCTAATAGCCTCTTTCAGACTGCCTCTCAGCCATCCCTACATGCATATCCATCTAAGAGAGATCTAAAACTCAACTTGCAAAACACCAAGCTTTGTCTCTTTTCCTTCTCCCTAGATACTGCACTATCTAGAAGTAGAACTGTCCTACCACCTGCTTTGTAAGTTTATATTGCCTGGAATTTGCCTTTGACTCCAACCTCCCTTGTCTTCTTCCTATCAAGCCCTTCTCCAAGTACTGCCACTTTGGTTGCCGTCGCATCATCTGCAAAGTTCAGGCTTTCCCAGTAGTTAAGACTTATGATATTTTGCTGCATGCCATGGTTGTCTTTCCCCTCCCCACCTTTCTATTCCCGAATGCCTTTTTTTTTACTCAAGCATACTCTATTGACCTAAGCCCAACATTTTAGATGTTGTTACCTCTCATAGCTACTTTATTGCTCCCTTTCTCATGTGGAAGGTTCTTTTGAGTATTAGTTCCCAATATGCCAGTTGTCTATGTTCCTATGCGAGCACTGCTTTCTTCTTGGTAGCAAAATTGCAATCAGTTTCCACCGGAGGTTTCTGTAGTGTAGTGGTTATCACGTTTGCTTTCCACGCAAAAGGTCCCCAGCTCGAAACTGGGCAGAAACAGCGATGCTTTTTGTTCCATAAAGTGGTCTATTCCCCTCCTTTCTAAAGAAGATTTTTGGCCTCCAATGCTAGCTGCACCTTGACAAAACTCACATTAGTCTGCCTACTCCTCTTGATCCAGTTGTCTCCAAGCAAAAGAGCTGGAGTTAGTCCAAAGTAGCGTGTTAGCTTGATCAGGACAGATGTGGATCCTAGTTGTTGTGTGTGGTTAAAATGAGCTGCGTGTGGTTAAAATGAGCTGCACGTGGTTAAAACAAGCTTTGCTTGGGTAAAATGAGCCGCTTGTGGGTACACCCTGAGAAGTGTAGGTGGTTTCTGTAGTGTAGTGGTTATCACGTTCGCCTAACACGCGAAAGGTCCCCAGTTCGAAACTGGGCAGAAACATGGCTTTTTCTCTGGTCTTCTTTCCTTTTCACGCAGGCTCCACTTACGCATGCATGAGTCTTTACCTGTCTGGCTTAATCATATTCATGAAAAGCTCTACTTTTCCTCTTTCGGGGCTCCAGGACAAGCAAGAAGTGTCTGGTTTCTGTAGTGTAGTGGTTATCACGTTCGCCTCACACGCGAAAGGTCCCCGGTTCGAAACCGGGCAGAAACAGTGTCTACCTTTAACTTTTTGCCATCCAAAGCACTCCTCCTTCCCTTGCTCCATACGCTTGCAAGCTGGCCCTCAATGTGACTGGCCAGTGTCTTTTCTTCACTCACTTTCTCAGGCAACTGCTAATAGCCTCTTTCAGACTGCCTCTCAGCCATCCCTACATGCATATCCATCTAAGAGAGATCTAAAACTCAACTTGCAAAACACCAAGCTTTGTCTCTTTTCCTTCTCCCTAGATACTGCACTATCTAGAAGTAGAACTGTCCTACCACCTGCTTTGTAAGTTTATATTGCCTGGAATTTGCCTTTGACTCCAACCTCCCTTGTCTTCTTCCTATCCAGCCCTTCTCCAAGTACTGCCACTTTGGTTGCCGTCGCATCATCTGCAAAGTTCAGGCTTTCCCAGTAGTTAAGACTTATGATATTTTGCTGCATGCCATGGTTGTCTTTCCCCTCCCCACCTTTCTATTCCCGAATGCCTTTTTTTTTACTCAAGCATACTCTATTGACCTAAGCCCAACATTTTAGATGTTGTTACCTCTCATAGCTACTTTATTGCTCCCTTTCTCATGTGGAAGGTTCTTTTGAGTATTAGTTCCCAATATGCCAGTTGTCTATGTTCCTATGCGAGCACTGCTTTCTTCTTGGTAGCAAAATTGCAATCAGTTTCCACTGGAGGTTTCTGTAGTGTAGTGGTTATCACGTTTGCTTTACACGCAAAAGGTCCCCAGCTCGAAACTGGGCAGAAACAGTGATGCTTTTTGTTCCATAAAGTGGTCTATTCCCCTCCTTTCTAAAGAAGATTTTTGGCCTCCAATGCTAGCTGCACCTTGACAAAACTCACATTAGTCTGCCTACTCCTCTTGATCCAGTTGTCTCCAAGCAAAAGAGCTGGAGTTAGTCCAAAGTAGCGTGTTAGCTTGATCAGGACAGATGTGGATCCTAGTTGTTGCGTGTGGTTAAAATGAGCTGCGTGTGGTTAAAATGAGCTGCACGTGGTTAAAACAAGCTTTGCTTGGGTAAAATAAGCCGCTTGTGGGTACACCCTGAGAAGTGTAGGTGGTTTCTGTAGTGTAGTGGTTATCACGTTCGCCTAACACGCGAAAGGTCCCCAGTTCGAAACTGGGCAGAAACATGGCTTTTTCTCTGGTCTTCTTTCCTTTTCACGCAGGCTCCACTTACGCATGCATGAGTCTTTACCTGTCTGGCTTAATCATATTCATGAAAAGCTCTACTTTTCCTCTTTCGGGGCTCCAGGACAAGCAAGAAGTGTCTGGTTTCTGTAGTGTAGTGGTTATCATGTTCGCCTCACACGCGAAAGGTCCCCGGTTCGAAACCGGGCAGAAACAGTGTCTACCTTTAACTTTTTGCCATCCAAAGCACTCCTCCTTCCCTTGCTCCATACGCTTGCAAGCTGGCCCTCAATGTGACTGGCCAGTGTCTTTTCTTCACTCACTTTCTCAGGCAACTGCTAATAGCCTCTTTCAGACTGCCTCTCAGCCATCCCTACATGCATATCCATCTAAGAGAGATCTAAAACTCAACTTGCAAAACACCAAGCTTTGTCTCTTTTCCTTCTCCCTAGATACTGCACTATCTAGAAGTAGAACTGTCCTACCACCTGCTTTGTAAGTTTATATTGCCTGGAATTTGCCTTTGACTCCAACCTCCCTTGTCTTCTTCCTATCCAGCCCTTCTCCAAGTACTGCCACTTTGGTTGCCGTCGCATCATCTGCAAAGTTCAGGCTTTCCCAGTAGTTAAGACTTATGATATTTTGCTGCATGCCATGGTTGTCTTTCCCCTCCCCACCTTTCTATTCCCGAATGCCTTTTTTTTTTACTCAAGCATACTCTATTGACCTAAGCCCAACATTTTAGATGTTGTTACCTCTCATAGCTACTTTATTGCTCCCTTTCTCATGTGGAAGGTTCTTTTGAGTATTAGTTCCCAATATGCCAGTTGTCTATGTTCCTATGCGAGCACTGCTTTCTTCTTGGTAGCAAAATTGCAATCAGTTTCCACCGGAGGTTTCTGTAGTGTAGTGGTTATCACGTTTGCTTTACACGCAAAAGGTCCCCAGCTCGAAACTGGGCAGAAACAGCGATGCTTTTTGTTCCATAAAGTGGTCTATTCCCCTCCTTTCTAAAGAAGATTTTTGGCCTCCAATGCTAGCTGCACCTTGACAAAACTCACATTAGTCTGCCTACTCCTCTTGATCCAGTTGTCTCCAAGCAAAAGAGCTGGAGTTAGTCCAAAGTAGCGTGTTAGCTTGATCAGGACAGATGTGGATCCTAGTTGTTGCGTGTGGTTAAAATGAGCTGCGTGTGGTTAAAATGAGCTGCACGTGGTTAAAACAAGCTTTGCTTGGGTAAAATGAGCCGCTTGTGGGTACAACCTGAGAAGTGTAGGTGGTTTCTGTAGTGTAGTGGTTATCACGTTCGCCTAACACGCGAAAGGTCCCCAGTTCGAAACTGGGCAGAAACATGGCTTTTTCTCTGGTCTTCTTTCCTTTTCACGCAGGCTCCACTTACGCATGCATGAGTCTTTACCTGTCTGGCTTAATCATATTCATGAAAAGCTCTACTTTTCCTCTTTCGGGGCTCCAGGACAAGCAAGAAGTGTCTGGTTTCTGTAGTGTAGTGGTTATCACGTTTGCTTTACACGCAAAAGGTCCCCAGCTCGAAACTGGGCAGAAACAGCGATGCTTTTTGTTCCATAAAGTGGTCTATTCCCCTCCTTTCTAAAGAAGATTTTTGGCCTCCAATGCTAGCTGCACCTTGACAAAACTCACATTAGTCTGCCTACTCCTCTTGATCCAGTTGTCTCCAAGCAAAAGAGCTGGAGTTAGTCCAAAGTAGCGTGTTAGCTTGATCAGGACAGATGTGGATCCTAGTGGTTGCGTGTGGTTAAAATGAGCTGCGTGTGGTTAAAATGAGCTGCACGTGGTTAAAACAAGCTTTGCATGGGTAAAATGAGCCACTTGTGGGTACACCCTGAGAAGTGTAGGTGGTTTCTGTAGTGTAGTGGTTATCACGTTCGCCTAACACGCGAAAGGTCCCCAGTTCGAAACTGGGCAGAAACATGGCTTTTTCTCTGGTCTTCTTTCCTTTTCACGCAGGCTCCACTTACGCATGCATGAGTCTTTACCTGTCTGGCTTAATCATATTCATGAAAAGCTCTACTTTTCCTCTTTCGGGGCTCCAGGACAAGCAAGAAGTGTCTGGTTTCTGTAGTGTAGTGGTTATCACGTTCGCCTCACACGCGAAAGGTCCCCGGTTCGAAACCGGGCAGAAACAGTGTCTACCTTTAACTTTTTGCCATCCAAAGCACTCCTCCTTCCCTTGCTCCATACGCTTGCAAGCTGGCCCTCAATGTGACTGGCCAGTGTCTTTTCTTCACTCACTTTCTCAGGCAACTGCTAATAGCCTCTTTCAGACTGCCTCTCAGCCATCCCTACATGCATATCCATCTAAGAGAGATCTAAAACTCAACTTGCAAAACACCAAGCTTTGTCTCTTTTCCTTCTCCCTAGATACTGCACTATCTAGAAGTAGAACTGTCCTACCACCTGCTTTGTAAGTTTATATTGCCTGGAATTTGCCTTTGACTCCAACCTCCCTTGTCTTCTTCCTATCCAGCCCTTCTCCAAGTACTGCCACTTTGGTTGCCGTCGCATCATCTGCAAAGTTCAGGCTTTCCCAGTAGTTAAGACGTATGATATTTTGCTGCATGCCATGGTTGTCTTTCCCCTCCCCACCTTTCTATTCCCGAATGCCTTTTTTTTTACTCAAGCATACTCTATTGACCTAAGCCCAACATTTTAGATGTTGTTACCTCTCATAGCTACTTTATTGCTCCCTTTCTCATGTGGAAGGTTCTTTTGAGTATTAGTTCCCAATATGCCAGTTGTCTATGTTCCTATGCGAGCACTGCTTTCTTCTTGGTAGCAAAATTGCAATCAGTTTCCACTGGAGGTTTCTGTAGTGTAGTGGTTATCACGTTTGCTTTACACGCAAAAGGTCCCCAGCTCGAAACTGGGCAGAAACAGTGATGCTTTTTGTTCCATAAAGTGGTCTATTCCCCTCCTTTCTAAAGAAGATTTTTGGCCTCCAATGCTAGCTGCACCTTGACAAAACTCACATTAGTCTGCCTACTCCTCTTGATCCAGTTGTCTCCAAGCAAAAGAGCTGGAGTTAGTCCAAAGTAGCGTGTTAGCTTGATCAGGACAGATGTGGATCCTAGTTGTTGCGTGTGGTTAAAATGAGCTGCGTGTGGTTAAAATGAGCTGCACGTGGTTAAAACAAGCTTTGCTTGGGTAAAATAAGCCGCTTGTGGGTACACCCTGAGAAGTGTAGGTGGTTTCTGTAGTGTAGTGGTTATCACGTTCGCCTAACACGCGAAAGGTCCCCAGTTCGAAACTGGGCAGAAACATGGCTTTTTCTCTGGTCTTCTTTCCTTTTCACGCAGGCTCCACTTACGCATGCATGAGTCTTTACCTGTCTGGCTTAATCATATTCATGAAAAGCTCTACTTTTCCTCTTTCGGGGCTCCAGGACAAGCAAGAAGTGTCTGGTTTCTGTAGTGTAGTGGTTATCATGTTCGCCTCACACGCGAAAGGTCCCCGGTTCGAAACCGGGCAGAAACAGTGTCTACCTTTAACTTTTTGCCATCCAAAGCACTCCTCCTTCCCTTGCTCCATACGCTTGCAAGCTGGCCCTCAATGTGACTGGCCAGTGTCTTTTCTTCACTCACTTTCTCAGGCAACTGCTAATAGCCTCTTTCAGACTGCCTCTCAGCCATCCCTACATGCATATCCATCTAAGAGAGATCTAAAACTCAACTTGCAAAACACCAAGCTTTGTCTCTTTTCCTTCTCCCTAGATACTGCACTATCTAGAAGTAGAACTGTCCTACCACCTGCTTTGTAAGTTTATATTGCCTGGAATTTGCCTTTGACTCCAACCTCCCTTGTCTTCTTCCTATCCAGCCCTTCTCCAAGTACTGCCACTTTGGTTGCCGTCGCATCATCTGCAAAGTTCAGGCTTTCCCAGTAGTTAAGACTTATGATATTTTGCTGCATGCCATGGTTGTCTTTCCCCTCCCCACCTTTCTATTCCCGAATGCCTTTTTTTTTTACTCAAGCATACTCTATTGACCTAAGCCCAACATTTTAGATGTTGTTACCTCTCATAGCTACTTTATTGCTCCCTTTCTCATGTGGAAGGTTCTTTTGAGTATTAGTTCCCAATATGCCAGTTGTCTATGTTCCTATGCAAGCACTGCTTTCTTCTTGGTAGCAAAATTGCAATCAGTTTCCACCGGAGGTTTCTGTAGTGTAGTGGTTATCACGTTTGCTTTACACGCAAAAGGTCCCCAGCTCGAAACTGGGCAGAAACAGCGATGCTTTTTGTTCCATAAAGTGGTCTATTCCCCTCCTTTCTAAAGAAGATTTTTGGCCTCCAATGCTAGCTGCACCTTGACAAAACTCACATTAGTCTGCCTACTCCTCTTGATCCAGTTGTCTCCAAGCAAAAGAGCTGGAGTTAGTCCAAAGTAGCGTGTTAGCTTGATCAGGACAGATGTGGATCCTAGTTGTTGCGTGTGGTTAAAATGAGCTGCGTGTGGTTAAAATGAGCTGCACGTGGTTAAAACAAGCTTTGCTTGGGTAAAATGAGCCGCTTGTGGGTACAACCTGAGAAGTGTAGGTGGTTTCTGTAGTGTAGTGGTTATCACGTTCGCCTAACACGCGAAAGGTCCCCAGTTCGAAACTGGGCAGAAACATGGCTTTTTCTCTGGTCTTCTTTCCTTTTCACGCAGGCTCCACTTACGCATGCATGAGTCTTTACCTGTCTGGCTTAATCATATTCATGAAAAGCTCTACTTTTCCTCTTTCGGGGCTCCAGGACAAGCAAGAAGTGTCTGGTTTCTGTAGTGTAGTGGTTATCACGTTTGCTTTACACGCAAAAGGTCCCCAGCTCGAAACTGGGCAGAAACAGCGATGCTTTTTGTTCCATAAAGTGGTCTATTCCCCTCCTTTCTAAAGAAGATTTTTGGCCTCCAATGCTAGCTGCACCTTGACAAAACTCACATTAGTCTGCCTACTCCTCTTGATCCAGTTGTCTCCAAGCAAAAGAGCTGGAGTTAGTCCAAAGTAGCGTGTTAGCTTGATCAGGACAGATGTGGATCCTAGTGGTTGCGTGTGGTTAAAATGAGCTGCGTGTGGTTAAAATGAGCTGCACGTGGTTAAAACAAGCTTTGCATGGGTAAAATGAGCCACTTGTGGGTACACCCTGAGAAGTGTAGGTGGTTTCTGTAGTGTAGTGGTTATCACGTTCGCCTAACACGCGAAAGGTCCCCAGTTCGAAACTGGGCAGAAACATGGCTTTTTCTCTGGTCTTCTTTCCTTTTCACGCAGGCTCCACTTACGCATGCATGAGTCTTTACCTGTCTGGCTTAATCATATTCATGAAAAGCTCTACTTTTCCTCTTTCGGGGCTCCAGGACAAGCAAGAAGTGTCTGGTTTCTGTAGTGTAGTGGTTATCACGTTCGCCTCACACGCGAAAGGTCCCCGGTTCGAAACCGGGCAGAAACAGTGTCTACCTTTAACTTTTTGCCATCCAAAGCACTCCTCCTTCCCTTGCTCCATACGCTTGCAAGCTGGCCCTCAATGTGACTGGCCAGTGTCTTTTCTTCACTCACTTTCTCAGGCAACTGCTAATAGCCTCTTTCAGACTGCCTCTCAGCCATCCCTACATGCATATCCATCTAAGAGAGATCTAAAACTCAACTTGCAAAACACCAAGCTTTGTCTCTTTTCCTTCTCCCTAGATACTGCACTATCTAGAAGTAGAACTGTCCTACCACCTGCTTTGTAAGTTTATATTGCCTGGAATTTGCCTTTGACTCCAACCTCCCTTGTCTTCTTCCTATCCAGCCCTTCTCCAAGTACTGCCACTTTGGTTGCCGTCGCATCATCTGCAAAGTTCAGGCTTTCCCAGTAGTTAAGACTTATGATATTTTGCTGCATGCCATGGTTGTCTTTCCCCTCCCCACCTTTCTATTCCCGAATGCCTTTTTTTTTACTCAAGCATACTCTATTGACCTAAGCCCAACATTTTAGATGTTGTTACCTCTCATAGCTACTTTATTGCTCCCTTTCTCATGTGGAAGGTTCTTTTGAGTATTAGTTCCCAATATGCCAGTTGTCTATGTTCCTATGCGAGCACTGCTTTCTTCTTGGTAGCAAAATTGCAATCAGTTTCCACCGGAGGTTTCTGTAGTGTAGTGGTTATCACGTTTGCTTTACACGCAAAAGGTCCCCAGCTCGAAACTGGGCAGAAACAGCGATGCTTTTTGTTCCATAAAGTGGTCTATTCCCCTCCTTTCTAAAGAAGATTTTTGGCCTCCAATGCTAGCTGCACCTTGACAAAACTCACATTAGTCTGCCTACTCCTCTTGATCCAGTTGTCTCCAAGCAAAAGAGCTGGAGTTAGTCCAAAGTAGCGTGTTAGCTTGATCAGGACAGATGTGGATCCTAGTGGTTGCGTGTGGTTAAAATGAGCTGCGTGTGGTTAAAATGAGCTGCACGTGGTTAAAACAAGCTTTGCATGGGTAAAATGAGCCACTTGTGGGTACACCCTGAGAAGTGTAGGTGGTTTCTGTAGTGTAGTGGTTATCACGTTCGCCTAACACGCGAAAGGTCCCCAGTTCGAAACTGGGCAGAAACATGGCTTTTTCTCTGGTCTTCTTTCCTTTTCACGCAGGCTCCACTTACGCATGCATGAGTCTTTACCTGTCTGGCTTAATCATATTCATAAAAAGCTCTACTTTTCCTCTTTCGGGGCTCCAGGACAAGCAAGAAGTGTCTGGTTTCTGTAGTGTAGTGGTTATCACGTTCGCCTCACACGCGAAAGGTCCCCGGTTCGAAACCGGGCAGAAACAGTGTCTACCTTTAACTTTTTGCCATCCAAAGCACTCCTCCTTCCCTTGCTCCATACGCTTGCAAGCTGGCCCTCAATGTGACTGGCCAGTGTCTTTTCTTCACTCACTTTCTCAGGCAACTGCTAATAGCCTCTTTCAGACTGCCTCTCAGCCATCCCTACATGCATATCCATCTAAGAGAGATCTAAAACTCAACTTGCAAAACACCAAGCTTTGTCTCTTTTCCTTCTCCCTAGATACTGCACTATCTAGAAGTAGAACTGTCCTACCACCTGCTTTGTAAGTTTATATTGCCTGGAATTTGCCTTTGACTCCAACCTCCCTTGTCTTCTTCCTATCCAGCCCTTCTCCAAGTACTGCCACTTTGGTTGCCGTCGCATCATCTGCAAAGTTCAGGCTTTCCCAGTAGTTAAGACTTATGATATTTTGCTGCATGCCATGGTTGTCTTTCCCCTCCCCACCTTTCTATTCCCGAATGCCTTTTTTTTTACTCAAGCATACTCTATTGACCTAAGCCCAACATTTTAGATGTTGTTACCTCTCATAGCTACTTTATTGCTCCCTTTCTCATGTGGAAGGTTCTTTTGAGTATTAGTTCCCAATATGCCAGTTGTCTATGTTCCTATGCGAGCACTGCTTTCTTCTTGGTAGCAAAATTGCAATCAGTTTCCACCGGAGGTTTCTGTAGTGTAGTGGTTATCACGTTTGCTTTACACGCAAAAGGTCCCCAGCTCGAAACTGGGCAGAAACAGCGATGCTTTTTGTTCCATAAAGTGGTCTATTCCCCTCCTTTCTAAAGAAGATTTTTGGCCTCCAATGCTAGCTGCACCTTGACAAAACTCACATTAGTCTGCCTACTCCTCTTGATCCAGTTGTCTCCAAGCAAAAGAGCTGGAGTTAGTCCAAAGTAGCGTGTTAGCTTGATCAGGACAGATGTGGATCCTAGTTGTTGCGTGTGGTTAAAATGAGCTGCGTGTGGTTAAAATGAGCTGCACGTGGTTAAAACAAGCTTTGCTTGGGTAAAATGAGCCGCTTGTGGGTACACCCTGAGAAGTGTAGGTGGTTTCTGTAGTGTAGTGGTTATCACGTTCGCCTAACACGCGAAAGGTCCCCAGTTCGAAACTGGGCAGAAACATGGCTTTTTCTCTGGTCTTCTTTCCTTTTCACGCAGGCTCCACTTACGCATGCATGAGTCTTTACCTGTCTGGCTTAATCATATTCATGAAAAGCTCTACTTTTCCTCTTTCGGGGCTCCAGGACAAGCAAGAAGTGTCTGGTTTCTGTAGTGTAGTGGTTATCACGTTCACCTCACACGCGAAAGGTCCCTGGTTCGAAACCGGGCAGAAACAGTGTCTACCTTTAACTTTTTGCCATCCAAAGCACTCCTCCTTCCCTTGCTCCATACGCTTGCAAGCTGGCCCTCAATGTGACTGGCCAGTGTCTTTTCTTCACTCACTTTCTCAGGCAACTGCTAATAGCCTCTTTCAGACTGCCTCTCAGCCATCCCTACATGCATATCCATCTAAGAGAGATCTAAAACTCAACTTGCAAAACACCAAGCTTTGTCTCTTTTCCTTCTCCCTAGATACTGCACTATCTAGAAGTAGAACTGTCCTACCACCTGCTTTGTAAGTTTATATTGCCTGGAATTTGCCTTTGACTCCAACCTCCCTTGTCTTCTTCCTATCCAGCCCTTCTCCAAGTACTGCCACTTTGGTTGCCGTCGCATCATCTGCAAAGTTCAGGCTTTCCCAGTAGTTAAGACTTATGATATTTTGCTGCATGCCATGGTTGTCTTTCCCCTCCCCACCTTTCTATTCCCGAATGCCTTTTTTTTTACTCAAGCATACTCTATTGACCTAAGCCCAACATTTTAGATGTTGTTACCTCTCATAGCTACTTTATTGCTTCCTTTCTCATGTGGAAGGTTCTTTTGAGTATTAGTTCCCAATATGCCAGTTGTCTATGTTCCTATGCGAGCACTGCTTTCTTCTTGGTAGCAAAATTGCAATCAGTTTCCAACGGAGGTTTCTGTAGTGTAGTGGTTATCACGTTTGCTTTACACGCAAAAGGTCCCCAGCTCGAAACTGGGCAGAAACAGCGATGCTTTTTGTTCCATAAAGTGGTCTATTCCCCTCCTTTCTAAAGAAGATTTTTGGCCTCCAATGCTAGCTGCACCTTGACAAAACTCACATTAGTCTGCCTACTCCTCTTGATCCAGTTGTCTCCAAGCAAAAGAGCTGGAGTTAGTCCAAAGTAGCGTGTTAGCTTGATCAGGACAGATGTGGATCCTAGTTGTTGCGTGTGGTTAAAATGAGCTGCGTGTGGTTAAAATGAGCTGCACGTGGTTAAAACAAGCTTTGCTTGGGTAAAATGAGCCGCTTGTGGGTACACCCTGAGAAGTGTAGGTGGTTTCTGTAGTGTAGTGGTTATCACGTTCGCCTAACACGCGAAAGGTCCCCAGTTCGAAACTGGGCAGAAACATGGCTTTTTCTCTGGTCTTCTTTCCTTTTCACGCAGGCTCCACTTACGCATGCATGAGTCTTTACCTGTCTGGCTTAATCATATTCATGAAAAGCTCTACTTTTCCTCTTTCGGGGCTCCAGGACAAGCAAGAAGTGTCTGGTTTCTGTAGTGTAGTGGTTATCACGTTTGCTTTACACGCAAAAGGTCCCCAGCTCGAAACTGGGCAGAAACAGCGATGCTTTTTGTTCCATAAAGTGGTCTATTCCCCTCCTTTCTAAAGAAGATTTTTGGCCTCCAATGCTAGCTGCACCTTGACAAAACTCACATTAGTCTGCCTACTCCTCTTGATCCAGTTGTCTCCAAGCAAAAGAGCTGGAGTTAGTCCAAAGTAGCGTGTTAGCTTGATCAGGACAGATGTGGATCCTAGTGGTTGCGTGTGGTTAAAATGAGCTGCGTGTGGTTAAAATGAGCTGCACGTGGTTAAAACAAGCTTTGCATGGGTAAAATGAGCCACTTGTGGGTACACCCTGAGAAGTGTAGGTGGTTTCTGTAGTGTAGTGGTTATCACGTTCGCCTAACACGCGAAAGGTCCCCAGTTCGAAACTGGGCAGAAACATGGCTTTTTCTCTGGTCTTCTTTCCTTTTCACGCAGGCTCCACTTACGCATGCATGAGTCTTTACCTGTCTGGCTTAATCATATTCATGAAAAGCTCTACTTTTCCTCTTTCGGGGCTCCAGGACAAGCAAGAAGTGTCTGGTTTCTGTAGTGTAGTGGTTATCACGTTCGCCTCACACGCGAAAGGTCCCCGGTTCGAAACCGGGCAGAAACAGTGTCTACCTTTAACTTTTTGCCATCCAAAGCACTCCTCCTTCCCTTGCTCCATACGCTTGCAAGCTGGCCCTCAATGTGACTGGCCAGTGTCTTTTCTTCACTCACTTTCTCAGGCAACTGCTAATAGCCTCTTTCAGACTGCCTCTCAGCCATCCCTACATGCATATCCATCTAAGAGAGATCTAAAACTCAACTTGCAAAACACCAAGCTTTGTCTCTTTTCCTTCTCCCTAGATACTGCACTATCTAGAAGTAGAACTGTCCTACCACCTGCTTTGTAAGTTTATATTGCCTGGAATTTGCCTTTGACTCCAACCTCCCTTGTCTTCTTCCTATCCAGCCCTTCTCCAAGTACTGCCACTTTGGTTGCCGTCGCATCATCTGCAAAGTTCAGGCTTTCCCAGTAGTTAAGACGTATGATATTTTGCTGCATGCCATGGTTGTCTTTCCCCTCCCCACCTTTCTATTCCCGAATGCCTTTTTTTTTACTCAAGCATACTCTATTGACCTAAGCCCAACATTTTAGATGTTGTTACCTCTCATAGCTACTTTATTGCTCCCTTTCTCATGTGGAAGGTTCTTTTGAGTATTAGTTCCCAATATGCCAGTTGTCTATGTTCCTATGCGAGCACTGCTTTCTTCTTGGTAGCAAAATTGCAATCAGTTTCCACTGGAGGTTTCTGTAGTGTAGTGGTTATCACGTTTGCTTTACACGCAAAAGGTCCCCAGCTCGAAACTGGGCAGAAACAGTGATGCTTTTTGTTCCATAAAGTGGTCTATTCCCCTCCTTTCTAAAGAAGATTTTTGGCCTCCAATGCTAGCTGCACCTTGACAAAACTCACATTAGTCTGCCTACTCCTCTTGATCCAGTTGTCTCCAAGCAAAAGAGCTGGAGTTAGTCCAAAGTAGCGTGTTAGCTTGATCAGGACAGATGTGGATCCTAGTTGTTGCGTGTGGTTAAAATGAGCTGCGTGTGGTTAAAATGAGCTGCACGTGGTTAAAACAAGCTTTGCTTGGGTAAAATAAGCCGCTTGTGGGTACACCCTGAGAAGTGTAGGTGGTTTCTGTAGTGTAGTGGTTATCACGTTCGCCTAACACGCGAAAGGTCCCCAGTTCGAAACTGGGCAGAAACATGGCTTTTTCTCTGGTCTTCTTTCCTTTTCACGCAGGCTCCACTTACGCATGCATGAGTCTTTACCTGTCTGGCTTAATCATATTCATGAAAAGCTCTACTTTTCCTCTTTCGGGGCTCCAGGACAAGCAAGAAGTGTCTGGTTTCTGTAGTGTAGTGGTTAGCATGTTCGCCTCACACGCGAAAGGTCCCCGGTTCGAAACCGGGCAGAAACAGTGTCTACCTTTAACTTTTTGCCATCCAAAGCACTCCTCCTTCCCTTGCTCCATACGCTTGCAAGCTGGCCCTCAATGTGACTGGCCAGTGTCTTTTCTTCACTCACTTTCTCAGGCAACTGCTAATAGCCTCTTTCAGACTGCCTCTCAGCCATCCCTACATGCATATCCATCTAAGAGAGATCTAAAACTCAACTTGCAAAACACCAAGCTTTGTCTCTTTTCCTTCTCCCTAGATACTGCACTATCTAGAAGTAGAACTGTCCTACCACCTGCTTTGTAAGTTTATATTGCCTGGAATTTGCCTTTGACTCCAACCTCCCTTGTCTTCTTCCTATCCAGCCCTTCTCCAAGTACTGCCACTTTGGTTGCCGTCGCATCATCTGCAAAGTTCAGGCTTTCCCAGTAGTTAAGACTTATGATATTTTGCTGCATGCCATGGTTGTCTTTCCCCTCCCCACCTTTCTATTCCCGAATGCCTTTTTTTTTTTACTCAAGCATACTCTATTGACCTAAGCCCAACATTTTAGATGTTGTTACCTCTCATAGCTACTTTATTGCTCCCTTTCTCATGTGGAAGGTTCTTTTGAGTATTAGTTCCCAATATGCCAGTTGTCTATGTTCCTATGCGAGCACTGCTTTCTTCTTGGTAGCAAAATTGCAATCAGTTTCCACCGGAGGTTTCTGTAGTGTAGTGGTTATCACGTTTGCTTTACACGCAAAAGGTCCCCAGCTCGAAACTGGGCAGAAACAGCGATGCTTTTTGTTCCATAAAGTGGTCTATTCCCCTCCTTTCTAAAGAAGATTTTTGGCCTCCAATGCTAGCTGCACCTTGACAAAACTCACATTAGTCTGCCTACTCCTCTTGATCCAGTTGTCTCCAAGCAAAAGAGCTGGAGTTAGTCCAAAGTAGCGTGTTAGCTTGATCAGGACAGATGTGGATCCTAGTTGTTGCGTGTGGTTAAAATGAGCTGCGTGTGGTTAAAATGAGCTGCACGTGGTTAAAACAAGCTTTGCTTGGGTAAAATGAGCCGCTTGTGGGTACAACCTGAGAAGTGTAGGTGGTTTCTGTAGTGTAGTGGTTATCACGTTCGCCTAACACGCGAAAGGTCCCCAGTTCGAAACTGGGCAGAAACATGGCTTTTTCTCTGGTCTTCTTTCCTTTTCACGCAGGCTCCACTTACGCATGCATGAGTCTTTACCTGTCTGGCTTAATCATATTCATGAAAAGCTCTACTTTTCCTCTTTCGGGGCTCCAGGACAAGCAAGAAGTGTCTGGTTTCTGTAGTGTAGTGGTTATCACGTTTGCTTTACACGCAAAAGGTCCCCAGCTCGAAACTGGGCAGAAACAGCGATGCTTTTTGTTCCATAAAGTGGTCTATTCCCCTCCTTTCTAAAGAAGATTTTTGGCCTCCAATGCTAGCTGCACCTTGACAAAACTCACATTAGTCTGCCTACTCCTCTTGATCCAGTTGTCTCCAAGCAAAAGAGCTGGAGTTAGTCCAAAGTAGCGTGTTAGCTTGATCAGGACAGATGTGGATCCTAGTGGTTGCGTGTGGTTAAAATGAGCTGCGTGTGGTTAAAATGAGCTGCACGTGGTTAAAACAAGCTTTGCATGGGTAAAATGAGCCACTTGTGGGTACACCCTGAGAAGTGTAGGTGGTTTCTGTAGTGTAGTGGTTATCACGTTCGCCTAACACGCGAAAGGTCCCCAGTTCGAAACTGGGCAGAAACATGGCTTTTTCTCTGGTCTTCTTTCCTTTTCACGCAGGCTCCACTTACGCATGCATGAGTCTTTACCTGTCTGGCTTAATCATATTCATGAAAAGCTCTACTTTTCCTCTTTCGGGGCTCCAGGACAAGCAAGAAGTGTCTGGTTTCTGTAGTGTAGTGGTTATCACTAGAGTTGGGCCGAACCTCCGATTTTAGGTTCGCGAACCGGGTTCGCGAACTTTCGCGGAAGGTTCGGTTCGCGTTAAAGTTCGCGAACCGCAATAGACTTCAATGGGGATGCGAACTTTGAAAAAAAAAAAAAATTATGCTGGCCACAAAAGTGATGGAAAAGATGTTTCAAGGGGTCTAACACCTGGAGGGGGGCATGGCGGAGTGGGATACACGCCAAAAGTCACCGGGAAAAATCTGGATTTGACGCAAAGCAGCGTTTTAAGGGCAGAAATCACATTGAATGCTAAATGACAGGCCTAAAGTGCTTTAAAACATCTTGCATGTGTATACATCAATCAGGGAGTGTAATTAAGGTACTGCTTCACACTGACACACCAAACTCCACTGAACAGAACAGGTATGCAGTGGCGGGTTCACTGAACAGAACAGGTATGCAGTGGCGGGTCCACTGAACAGGTATACAGTGGCGGGTCCACTGAACAGAACAGGTATGCAGTGGCGGGTTCACTAAACAGGTATACAGTGGCGGGTCCACTGAACAGAACAGGTATGCAGTGGTGGGTTCACAGAACAGGTATGCAGTGGCAGGATCAATGAACAGGTATGCAGTGGCAGGATCACTGAACAGGTATGCAGTGGCAGGATCAATGAACAGGTATGCAGTGGCAGGATCAATGAACAGGTATGCAGTGGCAGGATCACTGAACAGGTATGCAGTGGCAGGATCAATGAACAGGTATGCAGTGGCAGGATCAATGAACAGGTATGCAGTGGCAGGATCAATGAACAGGTATGCAGTGGCAGGATCAATGAACAGGTATGCAGCCAGGGACAAGTTAAGCCTAACTAATCTTTCCCTATGAGAGACTGCAGCAGCTCGCCCTACTCTAACTAATGCAGGCACACGAGTGGCCACGGCCGCCGCTGCCTGCCTATATAAGGGGGGGTGGGGCTCCAGGGGCTAGTGTAGCCTAATTGGCTACACTGGGCCTGCTGACTGTGATGTAGAGGGTCAAAGTTGACCCTCAGTGCATTATGGGGCGAACCGCAATGGGGCGAACTTTTCCGCAATAAAGTTCGCGTGCGGTACCCGCACGCGAACCACCTAGGTTCGCGCGAACCAGGTTCGCCGGCGAACCGTTCGGCCCAACTCTAGTTATCACGTTCGCCTCACACGCGAAAGGTCCCCGGTTCGAAACCGGGCAGAAACAGTGTCTACCTTTAACTTTTTGCCATCCAAAGCACTCCTCCTTCCCTTGCTCCATACGCTTGCAAGCTGGCCCTCAATGTGACTGGCCAGTGTCTTTTCTTCACTCACTTTCTCAGGCAACTGCTAATAGCCTCTTTCAGACTGCCTCTCAGCCATCCCTACATGCATATCCATCTAAGAGAGATCTAAAACTCAACTTGCAAAACACCAAGCTTTGTCTCTTTTCCTTCTCCCTAGATACTGCACTATCTAGAAGTAGAACTGTCCTACCACCTGCTTTGTAAGTTTATATTGCCTGGAATTTGCCTTTGACTCCAACCTCCCTTGTCTTCTTCCTATCCAGCCCTTCTCCAAGTACTGCCACTTTGGTTGCCGTCGCATCATCTGCAAAGTTCAGGCTTTCCCAGTAGTTAAGACTTATGATATTTTGCTGCATGCCATGGTTGTCTTTCCCCTCCCCACCTTTCTATTCCCGAATGCCTTTTTTTTTACTCAAGCATACTCTATTGACCTAAGCCCAACATTTTAGATGTTGTTACCTCTCATAGCTACTTTATTGCTCCCTTTCTCATGTGGAAGGTTCTTTTGAGTATTAGTTCCCAATATGCCAGTTGTCTATGTTCCTATGCGAGCACTGCTTTCTTCTTGGTAGCAAAATTGCAATCAGTTTCCACCGGAGGTTTCTGTAGTGTAGTGGTTATCACGTTTGCTTTACACGCAAAAGGTCCCCAGCTCGAAACTGGGCAGAAACAGCGATGCTTTTTGTTCCATAAAGTGGTCTATTCCCCTCCTTTCTAAAGAAGATTTTTGGCCTCCAATGCTAGCTGCACCTTGACAAAACTCACATTAGTCTGCCTACTCCTCTTGATCCAGTTGTCTCCAAGCAAAAGAGCTGGAGTTAGTCCAAAGTAGCGTGTTAGCTTGATCAGGACAGATGTGGATCCTAGTTGTTGCGTGTGGTTAAAATGAGCTGCGTGTGGTTAAAATGAGCTGCACGTGGTTAAAACAAGCTTTGCTTGGGTAAAATGAGCCGCTTGTGGGTACAACCTGAGAAGTGTAGGTGGTTTCTGTAGTGTAGTGGTTATCACGTTCGCCTAGCACGCGAAAGGTCCCCAGTTCGAAACTGGGCAGAAACATGGCTTTTTCTCTGGTCTTCTTTCCTTTTCACGCAGGCTCCACTTACGCATGCATGAGTCTTTACCTGTCTGGCTTAATCATATTCATGAAAAGCTCTACTTTTCCTCTTTCGGGGCTCCAGGACAAGCAAGAAGTGTCTGGTTTCTGTAGTGTAGTGGTTATCACGTTTGCTTTACACGCAAAAGGTCCCCAGCTCGAAACTGGGCAGAAACAGCGATGCTTTTTGTTCCATAAAGTGGTCTATTCCCCTCCTTTCTAAAGAAGATTTTTGGCCTCCAATGCTAGCTGCACCTTGACAAAACTCACATTAGTCTGCCTACTCCTCTTGATCCAGTTGTCTCCAAGCAAAAGAGCTGGAGTTAGTCCAAAGTAGCGTGTTAGCTTGATCAGGACAGATGTGGATCCTAGTGGTTGCGTGTGGTTAAAATGAGCTGCGTGTGGTTAAAATGAGCTGCACGTGGTTAAAACAAGCTTTGCATGGGTAAAATGAGCCACTTGTGGGTACACCCTGAGAAGTGTAGGTGGTTTCTGTAGTGTAGTGGTTATCACGTTCGCCTAACACGCGAAAGGTCCCCAGTTCGAAACTGGGCAGAAACATGGCTTTTTCTCTGGTCTTCTTTCCTTTTCACGCAGGCTCCACTTACGCATGCATGAGTCTTTACCTGTCTGGCTTAATCATATTCATAAAAAGCTCTACTTTTCCTCTTTCGGGGCTCCAGGACAAGCAAGAAGTGTCTGGTTTCTGTAGTGTAGTGGTTATCACGTTCGCCTCACACGCGAAAGGTCCCCGGTTCGAAACCGGGCAGAAACAGTGTCTACCTTTAACTTTTTGCCATCCAAAGCACTCCTCCTTCCCTTGCTCCATACGCTTGCAAGCTGGCCCTCAATGTGACTGGCCAGTGTCTTTTCTTCACTCACTTTCTCAGGCAACTGCTAATAGCCTCTTTCAGACTGCCTCTCAGCCATCCCTACATGCATATCCATCTAAGAGAGATCTAAAACTCAACTTGCAAAACACCAAGCTTTGTCTCTTTTCCTTCTCCCTAGATACTGCACTATCTAGAAGTAGAACTGTCCTACCACCTGCTTTGTAAGTTTATATTGCCTGGAATTTGCCTTTGACTCCAACCTCCCTTGTCTTCTTCCTATCCAGCCCTTCTCCAAGTACTGCCACTTTGGTTGCCGTCGCATCATCTGCAAAGTTCAGGCTTTCCCAGTAGTTAAGACTTATGATATTTTGCTGCATGCCATGGTTGTCTTTCCCCTCCCCACCTTTCTATTCCCGAATGCCTTTTTTTTTACTCAAGCATACTCTATTGACCTAAGCCCAACATTTTAGATGTTGTTACCTCTCATAGCTACTTTATTGCTCCCTTTCTCATGTGGAAGGTTCTTTTGAGTATTAGTTCCCAATATGCCAGTTGTCTATGTTCCTATGCGAGCACTGCTTTCTTCTTGGTAGCAAAATTGCAATCAGTTTCCACCGGAGGTTTCTGTAGTGTAGTGGTTATCACGTTTGCTTTACACGCAAAAGGTCCCCAGCTCGAAACTGGGCAGAAACAGCGATGCTTTTTGTTCCATAAAGTGGTCTATTCCCCTCCTTTCTAAAGAAGATTTTTGGCCTCCAATGCTAGCTGCACCTTGACAAAACTCACATTAGTCTGCCTACTCCTCTTGATCCAGTTGTCTCCAAGCAAAAGAGCTGGAGTTAGTCCAAAGTAGCGTGTTAGCTTGATCAGGACAGATGTGGATCCTAGTTGTTGCGTGTGGTTAAAATGAGCTGCGTGTGGTTAAAATGAGCTGCACGTGGTTAAAACAAGCTTTGCTTGGGTAAAATGAGCCGCTTGTGGGTACACCCTGAGAAGTGTAGGTGGTTTCTGTAGTGTAGTGGTTATCACGTTCGCCTAACACGCGAAAGGTCCCCAGTTCGAAACTGGGCAGAAACATGGCTTTTTCTCTGGTCTTCTTTCCTTTTCACGCAGGCTCCACTTACGCATGCATGAGTCTTTACCTGTCTGGCTTAATCATATTCATGAAAAGCTCTACTTTTCCTCTTTCGGGGCTCCAGGACAAGCAAGAAGTGTCTGGTTTCTGTAGTGTAGTGGTTATCACGTTCACCTCACACGCGAAAGGTCCCTGGTTCGAAACCGGGCAGAAACAGTGTCTACCTTTAACTTTTTGCCATCCAAAGCACTCCTCCTTCCCTTGCTCCATACGCTTGCAAGCTGGCCCTCAATGTGACTGGCCAGTGTCTTTTCTTCACTCACTTTCTCAGGCAACTGCTAATAGCCTCTTTCAGACTGCCTCTCAGCCATCCCTACATGCATATCCATCTAAGAGAGATCTAAAACTCAACTTGCAAAACACCAAGCTTTGTCTCTTTTCCTTCTCCCTAGATACTGCACTATCTAGAAGTAGAACTGTCCTACCACCTGCTTTGTAAGTTTATATTGCCTGGAATTTGCCTTTGACTCCAACCTCCCTTGTCTTCTTCCTATCCAGCCCTTCTCCAAGTACTGCCACTTTGGTTGCCGTCGCATCATCTGCAAAGTTCAGGCTTTCCCAGTAGTTAAGACTTATGATATTTTGCTGCATGCCATGGTTGTCTTTCCCCTCCCCACCTTTCTATTCCCGAATGCCTTTTTTTTTACTCAAGCATACTCTATTGACCTAAGCCCAACATTTTAGATGTTGTTACCTCTCATAGCTACTTTATTGCTTCCTTTCTCATGTGGAAGGTTCTTTTGAGTATTAGTTCCCAATATGCCAGTTGTCTATGTTCCTATGCGAGCACTGCTTTCTTCTTGGTAGCAAAATTGCAATCAGTTTCCAACGGAGGTTTCTGTAGTGTAGTGGTTATCACGTTTGCTTTACACGCAAAAGGTCCCCAGCTCGAAACTGGGCAGAAACAGCGATGCTTTTTGTTCCATAAAGTGGTCTATTCCCCTCCTTTCTAAAGAAGATTTTTGGCCTCCAATGCTAGCTGCACCTTGACAAAACTCACATTAGTCTGCCTACTCCTCTTGATCCAGTTGTCTCCAAGCAAAAGAGCTGGAGTTAGTCCAAAGTAGCGTGTTAGCTTGATCAGGACAGATGTGGATCCTAGTTGTTGCGTGTGGTTAAAATGAGCTGCGTGTGGTTAAAATGAGCTGCACGTGGTTAAAACAAGCTTTGCTTGGGTAAAATGAGCCGCTTGTGGGTACACCCTGAGAAGTGTAGGTGGTTTCTGTAGTGTAGTGGTTATCACGTTCGCCTAACACGCGAAAGGTCCCCAGTTCGAAACTGGGCAGAAACATGGCTTTTTCTCTGGTCTTCTTTCCTTTTCACGCAGGCTCCACTTACGCATGCATGAGTCTTTACCTGTCTGGCTTAATCATATTCATGAAAAGCTCTACTTTTCCTCTTTCGGGGCTCCAGGACAAGCAAGAAGTGTCTGGTTTCTGTAGTGTAGTGGTTATCACGTTCACCTCACACGCGAAAGGTCCCCGGTTCGAAACCGGGCAGAAACAGTGTCTACCTTTAACTTTTTGCCATCCAAAGCACTCCTCCTTCCCTTGCTCCATACGCTTGCAAGCTGGCCCTCAATGTGACTGGCCAGTGTCTTTTCTTCACTCACTTTCTCAGGCAACTGCTAATAGCCTCTTTCAGACTGCCTCTCAGCCATCCCTACATGCATATCCATCTAAGAGAGATCTAAAACTCAACTTGCAAAACACCAAGCTTTGTCTCTTTTCCTTCTCCCTAGATACTGCACTATCTAGAAGTAGAACTGTCCTACCACCTGCTTTGTAAGTTTATATTGCCTGGAATTTGCCTTTGACTCCAACCTCCCTTGTCTTCTTCCTATCCAGCCCTTCTCCAAGTACTGCCACTTTGGTTGCCGTCGCATCATCTGCAAAGTTCAGGCTTTCCCAGTAGTTAAGACTTATGATATTTTGCTGCATGCCATGGTTGTCTTTCCCCTCCCCACCTTTCTATTCCTGAATGCCTTTTTTTTTACTCAAGCATACTCTATTGACCTAAGCCCAACATTTTAGATGTTGTTACCTCTCATAGCTACTTTATTGCACCCTTTCTCATGTGGAAGGTTCTTTTGAGTATTAGTTCCCAATATGCCAGTTGTCTATGTTCCTATGCGAGCACTGCTTTCTTCTTGGTAGCAAAATTGCAATCAGTTTCCACCGGAGGTTTCTGTAGTGTAGTGGTTATCACGTTTCCTTTACACGCAACAGGTCCCCAGCTCGAAACTGGGCAGAAACAGCGATGCTTTTTGTTCCATAAAGTGGTCTATTCCCCTCCTTTCTAAAGAAGATTTTTGGCCTCCAATGCTAGCTGCACCTTGACAAAACTCACATTAGTCTGCCTACTCCTCTTGATCCAGTTGTCTCCAAGCAAAAGAGCTGGAGTTAGTCCAAAGTAGCGTGTTAGCTTGATCAGGACAGATGTGGATCCTAGTTGTTGCGTGTGGTTAAAATGAGCTGCGTGTGGTTAAAATGAGCTGCACGTGGTTAAAACAAGCTTTGCTTGGGTAAAATGAGCCGCTTGTGGGTACACCCTGAGAAGTGTAGGTGGTTTTTGTAGTGTAGTGGTTATCACGTTCGCCTAACACGCGAAAGGTCCCCAGTTTGAAACTGGGCAGAAACATGGCTTTTTCTCTGGTCTTCTTTCCTTTTCACGCAGGCTCCACTTACGCATGCATGAGTCTTTACCTGTCTGGCTTAATCATATTCATGAAAAGCTCTACTTTTCCTCTTTCGGGGCTCCAGGACAAGCAAGAAGTGTCTGGTTTCTGTAGTGTAGTGGTTATCACGTTCGCCTCACACGCGAAAGGTCCCCGGTTCGAAACCGGGCAGAAACAGTGTCTACCTTTAACTTTTTGCCATCCAAAGCACTCCTCCTTCCCTTGCTCCATACGCTTGCAAGCTGGCCCTCAATGTGACTGGCCAGTGTCTTTTCTTCACTCACTTTCTCAGGCAACTGCTAATAGCCTCTTTCAGACTGCCTCTCAGCCATCCCTACATGCATATCCATCTAAGAGAGATCTAAAACTCAACTTGCAAAACACCAAGCTTTGTCTCTTTTCCTTCTCCCTAGATACTGCACTATCTAGAAGTAGAACTGTCCTACCACCTGCTTTGTAAGTTTATATTGCCTGGAATTTGCCTTTGACTCCAACCTCCCTTGTCTTCTTCCTATCCAGCCCTTCTCCAAGTACTGCCACTTTGGTTGCCGTCGCATCATCTGCAAAGTTCAGGCTTTCCCAGTAGTTAAGACTTATGATATTTTGCTGCATGCCATGGTTGTCTTTCCCCTCCCCACCTTTCTATTCCCGAATGCCTTTTTTTTTACTCAAGCATACTCTATTGACCTAAGCCCAACATTTTAGATGTTGTTACCTCTCATAGCTACTTTATTGCTCCCTTTCTCATGTGGAAGGTTCTTTTGAGTATTAGTTCCCAATATGCCAGTTGTCTATGTTCCTATGCGAGCACTGCTTTCTTCTTGGTAGCAAAATTGCAATCAGTTTCCACCGGAGGTTTCTGTAGTGTAGTGGTTATCACGTTTGCTTTACACGCAAAAGGTCCCCAGCTCGAAACTGGGCAGAAACAGCGATGCTTTTTGTTCCATAAAGTGGTCTATTCCCCTCCTTTCTAAAGAAGATTTTTGGCCTCCAATGCTAGCTGCACCTTGACAAAACTCACATTAGTCTGCCTACTCCTCTTGATCCAGTTGTCTCCAAGCAAAAGAGCTGGAGTTAGTCCAAAGTAGCGTGTTAGCTTGATCAGGACAGATGTGGATCCTAGTTGTTGCGTGTGGTTAAAATGAGCTGCGTGTGGTTAAAATGAGCTGCACGTGGTTAAAACAAGCTTTGCTTGGGTAAAATGAGCCGCTTGTGGGTACACCCTGAGAAGTGTAGGTGGTTTTTGTAGTGTAGTGGTTATCACGTTCGCCTAACACGCGAAAGGTCCCCAGTTTGAAACTGGGCAGAAACATGGCTTTTTCTCTGGTCTTCTTTCCTTTTCACGCAGGCTCCACTTACGCATGCATGAGTCTTTACCTGTCTGGCTTAATCATATTCATGAAAAGCTCTACTTTTCCTCTTTCGGGGCTCCAGGACAAGCAAGAAGTGTCTGGTTTCTGTAGTGTAGTGGTTATCACGTTCGCCTCACACGCGAAAGGTCCCCGGTTCGAAACCGGGCAGAAACAGTGTCTACCTTTAACTTTTTGCCATCCAAAGCACTCCTCCTTCCCTTGCTCCATACGCTTGCAAGCTGGCCCTCAATGTGACTGGCCAGTGTCTTTTCTTCACTCACTTTCTCAGGCAACTGCTAATAGCCTCTTTCAGACTGCCTCTCAGCCATCCCTACATGCATATCCATCTAAGAGAGATCTAAAACTCAACTTGCAAAACACCAAGCTTTGTCTCTTTTCCTTCTCCCTAGATACTGCACTATCTAGAAGTAGAACTGTCCTACCACCTGCTTTGTAAGTTTATATTGCCTGGAATTTGCCTTTGACTCCAACCTCCCTTGTCTTCTTCCTATCCAGCCCTTCTCCAAGTACTGCCACTTTGGTTGCCGTCGCATCATCTGCAAAGTTCAGGCTTTCCCAGTAGTTAAGACTTATGATATTTTGCTGCATGCCATGGTTGTCTTTCCCCTCCCCACCTTTCTATTCCCGAATGCCTTTTTTTTTACTCAAGCATACTCTATTGACCTAAGCCCAACATTTTAGATGTTGTTACCTCTCATAGCTACTTTATTGCTCCCTTTCTCATGTGGAAGGTTCTTTTGAGTATTAGTTCCCAATATGCCAGTTGTCTATGTTCCTATGCGAGCACTGCTTTCTTCTTGGTAGCAAAATTGCAATCAGTTTCCACCGGAGGTTTCTGTAGTGTAGTGGTTATCACGTTTGCTTTACACGCAAAAGGTCCCCAGCTCGAAACTGGGCAGAAACAGCGATGCTTTTTGTTCCATAAAGTGGTCTATTCCCCTCCTTTCTAAAGAAGATTTTTGGCCTCCAATGCTAGCTGCACCTTGACAAAACTCACATTAGTCTGCCTACTCCTCTTGATCCAGTTGTCTCCAAGCAAAAGAGCTGGAGTTAGTCCAAAGTAGCGTGTTAGCTTGATCAGGACAGATGTGGATCCTAGTTGTTGCGTGTGGTTAAAATGAGCTGCGTGTGGTTAAAATGAGCTGCACGTGGTTAAAACAAGCTTTGCTTGGGTAAAATGAGCCGCTTGTGGGTACACCCTGAGAAGTGTAGGTGGTTTCTGTAGTGTAGTGGTTATCACGTTCGCCTAACACGCGAAAGGTCCCCAGTTCGAAACTGGGCGGAAACATGGCTTTTTCTCTGGTCTTCTTTCCTTTTCACGCAGGCTCCACTTACGCATGCATGAGTCTTTACCTGTCTGGCTTAATCATATTCATGAAAAGCTCTACTTTTCCTCTTTCGGGGCTCCAGGACAAGCAAGAAGTGTCTGGTTTCTGTAGTGTAGTGGTTATCACGTTCGCCTCACACGCGAAAGGTCCCCGGTTCGAAACTGGGCAGAAACAGTGTCTACCTTTAACTTTTTGCCATCCAAAGCACTCCTCCTTCCCTTGCTCCATACGCTTGCAAGCTGGCCCTCAATGTGACTGGCCAGTGTCTTTTCTTCACTCACTTTCTCAGGCAACTGCTAATAGCCTCTTTCAGACTGCCTCTCAGCCATCCCTACATGCATATCCATCTAAGAGAGATCTAAAACTCAACTTGCAAAACACCAAGCTTTGTCTCTTTTCCTTCTCCCTAGATACTGCACTATCTAGAAGTAGAACTGTCCTACCACCTGCTTTGTAAGTTTATATTGCCTGGAATTTGCCTTTGACTCCAACCTCCCTTGTCTTCTTCCTATCCAGCCCTTCTCCAAGTACTGCCACTTTGGTTGCCGTCGCATCATCTGCAAAGTTCAGGCTTTCCCAGTAGTTAAGACTTATGATATTTTGCTGCATGCCATGGTTGTCTTTCCCCTCCCCACCTTTCTATTCCCGAATGCCTTTTTTTTTACTCAAGCATACTCTATTGACCTAAGCCCAACATTTTAGATGTTGTTACCTCTCATAGCTACTTTATTGCTCCCTTTCTCATGTGGAAGGTTCTTTTGAGTATTAGTTCCCAATATGCCAGTTGTCTATGTTCCTATGCGAGCACTGCTTTCTTCTTGGTAGCAAAATTGCAATCAGTTTCCACTGGAGGTTTCTGTAGTGTAGTGGTTATCACGTTTGCTTTACACGCAAAAGGTCCCCAGCTCGAAACTGGGCAGAAACAGCGATGCTTTTTGTTCCATAAAGTGGTCTATTCCCCTCCTTTCTAAAGAAGATTTTTGGCCTCCAATGCTAGCTGCACCTTGACAAAACTCACATTAGTCTGCCTACTCCTCTTGATCCAGTTGTCTCCAAGCAAAAGAGCTGGAGTTAGTCCAAAGTAGCGTGTTAGCTTGATCAGGACAGATGTGGATCCTAGTTGTTGCGTGTGGTTAAAATGAGCTGCGTGTGGTTAAAATGAGCTGCACGTGGTTAAAACAAGCTTTGCTTGGGTAAAATGAGCCGCTTGTGGGTACACCCTGAGAAGTGTAGGTGGTTTCTGTAGTGTAGTGGTTATCACGTTCGCCTAACACGCGAAAGGTCCCCAGTTCGAAACTGGGCAGAAACATGGCTTTTTCTCTGGTCTTCTTTCCTTTTCACGCAGGCTCCACTTACGCATGCATGAGTCTTTACCTGTCTGGCTTAATCATATTCATGAAAAGCTCTACTTTTCCTCTTTCGGGGCTCCAGGACAAGCAAGAAGTGTCTGGTTTCTGTAGTGTAGTGGTTATCACGTTCGCCTCACACGCGAAAGGTCCCCGGTTCGAAACCGGGCAGAAACAGTGTCTACCTTTAACTTTTTGCCATCCAAAGCACTCCTCCTTCCCTTGCTCCATACGCTTGCAAGCTGGCCCTCAATGTGACTGGCCAGTGTCTTTTCTTCACTCACTTTCTCAGGCAACTGCTAATAGCCTCTTTCAGACTGCCTCTCAGCCATCCCTACATGCATATCCATCTAAGAGAGATCTAAAACTCAACTTGCAAAACACCAAGCTTTGTCTCTTTTCCTTCTCCCTAGATACTGCACTATCTAGAAGTAGAACTGTCCTACCACCTGCTTTGTAAGTTTATATTGCCTGGAATTTGCCTTTGACTCCAACCTCCCTTGTCTTCTTCCTATCCAGCCCTTCTCCAAGTACTGCCACTTTGGTTGCCGTCGCATAATCTGCAAAGTTCAGGCTTTCCCAGTAGTTAAGACTTATGATATTTTGCTGCATGCCATGGTTGTCTTTCCCCTCCCCACCTTTCTATTCCTGAATGCCTTTTTTTTTACTCAAGCATACTCTATTGACCTAAGCCCAACATTTTAGATGTTGTTACCTCTCATAGCTACTTTATTGCTCCCTTTCTCATGTGGAAGGTTCTTTTGAGTATTAGTTCCCAATATGCCAGTTGTCTATGTTCCTATGCGAGCACTGCTTTCTTCTTGGTAGCAAAATTGCAATCAGTTTCCACCGGAGGTTTCTGTAGTGTAGTGGTTATCACGTTTGCTTTACACGCAAAAGGTCCCCAGCTCGAAACTGGGCAGAAACAGCGATGCTTTTTGTTCCATAAAGTGGTCTATTCCCCTCCTTTCTAAAGAAGATTTTTGGCCTCCAATGCTAGCTGCACCTTGACAAAACTCACATTAGTCTGCCTACTCCTCTTGATCCAGTTGTCTCCAAGCAAAAGAGCTGGAGTTAGTCCAAAGTAGCGTGTTAGCTTGATCAGGACAGATGTGGATCCTAGTTGTTGCGTGTGGTTAAAATGAGCTGCGTGTGGTTAAAATGAGCTGCACGTGGTTAAAACAAGCTTTGCTTGGGTAAAATGAGCCGCTTGTGGGTACACCCTGAGAAGTGTAGGTGGTTTCTGTAGTGTAGTGGTTATCACGTTCGCCTAACACGCGAAAGGTCCCCAGTTCGAAACTGGGCAGAAACATGGCTTTTTCTCTGGTCTTCTTTCCTTTTCACGCAGGCTCCACTTACGCATGCATGAGTCTTTACCTGTCTGGCTTAATCATATTCATGAAAAGCTCTACTTTTCCTCTTTCGGGGCTCCAGGACAAGCAAGAAGTGTCTGGTTTCTGTAGTGTAGTGGTTATCACGTTCGCCTCACACGCGAAAGGTCCCCGGTTCGAAACCGGGCAGAAACAGTGTCTATCTTTAACTTTTTGCCATCCAAAGCACTCCTCCTTCCCTTGCTCCATACGCTTGCAAGCTGGCCCTCAATGTGACTGGCCAGTGTCTTTTCTTCACTCACTTTCTCAGGCAACTGCTAATAGCCTCTTTCAGACTGCCTCTCAGCCATCCCTACATGCATATCCATCTAAGAGAGATCTAAAACTCAACTTGCAAAACACCAAGCTTTGTCTCTTTTCCTTCTCCCTAGATACTGCACTATCTAGAAGTAGAACTGTCCTACCACCTGCTTTGTAAGTTTATATTGCCTGGAATTTGCCTTTGACTCCAACCTCCCTTGTCTTCTTCCTATCCAGCCCTTCTCCAAGTACTGCCACTTTGGTTGCCGTCGCATCATCTGCAAAGTTCAGGCTTTCCCAGTAGTTAAGACTTATGATATTTTGCTGCATGCCATGGTTGTCTTTCCCCTCCCCACCTTTCTATTCCCGAATGCCTTTTTTTTTACTCAAGCATACTCTATTGACCTAAGCCCAACATTTTAGATGTTGTTACCTCTCATAGCTACTTTATTGCTCCCTTTCTCATGTGGAAGGTTCTTTTGAGTATTAGTTCCCAATATGCCAGTTGTCTATGTTCCTATGCGAGCACTGCTTTCTTCTTGGTAGCAAAATTGCAATCAGTTTCCACCGGAGGTTTCTGTAGTGTAGTGGTTATCACGTTTGCTTTACACGCAAAAGGTCCCCAGCTCGAAACTGGGCAGAAACAGCGATGCTTTTTGTTCCATAAAGTGGTCTATTCCCCTCCTTTCTAAAGAAGATTTTTGGCATCCAATGCTAGCTGCACCTTGACAAAACTCACATTAGTCTGCCTACTCCTCTTGATCCAGTTGTCTCCAAGCAAAAGAGCTGGAGTTAGTCCAAAGTAGCGTGTTAGCTTGATCAGGACAGATGTGGATCCTAGTTGTTGCGTGTGGTTAAAATGAGCTGCGTGTGGTTAAAATGAGCTGCACGTGGTTAAAACAAGCTTTGCTTGGGTAAAATGAGCCGCTTGTGGGTACACCCTGAGAAGTGTAGGTGGTTTCTGTAGTGTAGTGGTTATCACGTTCGCCTAACACGCGAAAGGTCCCCAGTTCGAAACTGGGCAGAAACATGGCTTTTTCTCTGGTCTTCTTTCCTTTTCACGCAGGCTCCACTTACGCATGCATGAGTCTTTACCTGTCTGGCTTAATCATATTCATGAAAAGCTCTACTTTTCCTCTTTCGGGGCTCCAGGACAAGCAAGAAGTGTCTGGTTTCTGTAGTGTAGTGGTTATCACGCTCGCCTCACACGCGAAAGGTCCCCGGTTCGAAACCGGGCAGAAACAGTGTCTACCTTTAACTTTTTGCCATCCAAAGCACTCCTCCTTCCCTTGCTCCATACGCTTGCAAGCTGGCCCTCAATGTGACTGGCCAGTGTCTTTTCTTCACTCACTTTCTCAGGCAACTGCTAATAGCCTCTTTCAGACTGCCTCTCAGCCATCCCTACATGCATATCCATCTAAGAGAGATCTAAAACTCAACTTGCAAAACACCAAGCTTTGTCTCTTTTCCTTCTCCCTAGATACTGCACTATCTAGAAGTAGAACTGTCCTACCACCTGCTTTGTAAGTTTATATTGCCTGGAATTTGCCTTTGACTCCAACCTCCCTTGTCTTCTTCCTATCCAGCCCTTCTCCAAGTACTGCCACTTTGGTTGCCGTCGCATCATCTGCAAAGTTCAGGCTTTCCCAGTAGTTAAGACTTATGATATTTTGCTGCATGCCATGGTTGTCTTTCCCCTCCCCACCTTTCTATTCCCGAATGCCTTTTTTTTTACTCAAGCATACTCTATTGACCTAAGCCCAACATTTTAGATGTTGTTACCTCTCATAGCTACTTTATTGCTCCCTTTCTCATGTGGAAGGTTCTTTTGAGTATTAGTTCCCAATATGCCAGTTGTCTATGTTCCTATGCGAGCACTGCTTTCTTCTTGGTAGCAAAATTGCAATCAGTTTCCACTGGAGGTTTCTGTAGTGTAGTGGTTATCACGTTTGCTTTACACGCAAAAGGTCCCCAGCTCGAAACTGGGCAGAAACAGTGATGCTTTTTGTTCCATAAAGTGGTCTATTCCCCTCCTTTCTAAAGAAGATTTTTGGCCTCCAATGCTAGCTGCACCTTGACAAAACTCACATTAGTCTGCCTACTCCTCTTGATCCAGTTGTCTCCAAGCAAAAGAGCTGGAGTTAGTCCAAAGTAGCGTGTTAGCTTGATCAGGACAGATGTGGATCCTAGTTGTTGCGTGTGGTTAAAATGAGCTGCGTGTGGTTAAAATGAGCTGCACGTGGTTAAAACAAGCTTTGCTTGGGTAAAATAAGCCGCTTGTGGGTACACCCTGAGAAGTGTAGGTGGTTTCTGTAGTGTAGTGGTTATCACGTTCGCCTAACACGCGAAAGGTCCCCAGTTCGAAACTGGGCAGAAACATGGCTTTTTCTCTGGTCTTCTTTCCTTTTCACGCAGGCTCCACTTACGCATGCATGAGTCTTTACCTGTCTGGCTTAATCATATTCATGAAAAGCTCTACTTTTCCTCTTTCGGGGCTCCAGGACAAGCAAGAAGTGTCTGGTTTCTGTAGTGTAGTGGTTATCACGTTTGCTTTACACGCAAAAGGTCCCCAGCTCGAAACTGGGCAGAAACAGCGATGCTTTTTGTTCCATAAAGTGGTCTATTCCCCTCCTTTCTAAAGAAGATTTTTGGCCTCCAATGCTAGCTGCACCTTGACAAAACTCACATTAGTCTGCCTACTCCTCTTGATCCAGTTGTCTCCAAGCAAAAGAGCTGGAGTTAGTCCAAAGTAGCGTGTTAGCTTGATCAGGACAGATGTGGATCCTAGTGGTTGCGTGTGGTTAAAATGAGCTGCGTGTGGTTAAAATGAGCTGCACGTGGTTAAAACAAGCTTTGCATGGGTAAAATGAGCCACTTGTGGGTACACCCTGAGAAGTGTAGGTGGTTTCTGTAGTGTAGTGGTTATCACGTTCGCCTAACACGCGAAAGGTCCCCAGTTCGAAACTGGGCAGAAACATGGCTTTTTCTCTGGTCTTCTTTCCTTTTCACGCAGGCTCCACTTACGCATGCATGAGTCTTTACCTGTCTGGCTTAATCATATTCATGAAAAGCTCTACTTTTCCTCTTTCGGGGCTCCAGGACAAGCAAGAAGTGTCTGGTTTCTGTAGTGTAGTGGTTATCACGTTCGCCTCACACGCGAAAGGTCCCCGGTTCGAAACCGGGCAGAAACAGTGTCTACCTTTAACTTTTTGCCATCCAAAGCACTCCTCCTTCCCTTGCTCCATACGCTTGCAAGCTGGCCCTCAATGTGACTGGCCAGTGTCTTTTCTTCACTCACTTTCTCAGGCAACTGCTAATAGCCTCTTTCAGACTGCCTCTCAGCCATCCCTACATGCATATCCATCTAAGAGAGATCTAAAACTCAACTTGCAAAACACCAAGCTTTGTCTCTTTTCCTTCTCCCTAGATACTGCACTATCTAGAAGTAGAACTGTCCTACCACCTGCTTTGTAAGTTTATATTGCCTGGAATTTGCCTTTGACTCCAACCTCCCTTGTCTTCTTCCTATCCAGCCCTTCTCCAAGTACTGCCACTTTGGTTGCCGTCGCATCATCTGCAAAGTTCAGGCTTTCCCAGTAGTTAAGACTTATGATATTTTGCTGCATGCCATGGTTGTCTTTCCCCTCCCCACCTTTCTATTCCCGAATGCCTTTTTTTTTACTCAAGCATACTCTATTGACCTAAGCCCAACATTTTAGATGTTGTTACCTCTCATAGCTACTTTATTGCTCCCTTTCTCATGTGGAAGGTTCTTTTGAGTATTAGTTCCCAATATGCCAGTTGTCTATGTTCCTATGCGAGCACTGCTTTCTTCTTGGTAGCAAAATTGCAATCAGTTTCCACCGGAGGTTTCTGTAGTGTAGTGGTTATCACGTTTGCTTTACACGCAAAAGGTCCCCAGCTCGAAACTGGGCAGAAACAGCGATGCTTTTTGTTCCATAAAGTGGTCTATTCCCCTCCTTTCTAAAGAAGATTTTTGGCCTCCAATGCTAGCTGCACCTTGACAAAACTCACATTAGTCTGCCTACTCCTCTTGATCCAGTTGTCTCCAAGCAAAAGAGCTGGAGTTAGTCCAAAGTAGCGTGTTAGCTTGATCAGGACAGATGTGGATCCTAGTTGTTGCGTGTGGTTAAAATGAGCTGCGTGTGGTTAAAATGAGCTGCACGTGGTTAAAACAAGCTTTGCTTGGGTAAAATGAGCCGCTTGTGGGTACACCCTGAGAAGTGTAGGTGGTTTCTGTAGTGTAGTGGTTATCACGTTCGCCTAACACGCGAAAGGTCCCCAGTTCGAAACTGGGCAGAAACATGGCTTTTTCTCTGGTCTTCTTTCCTTTTCACGCAGGCTCCACTTACGCATGCATGAGTCTTTACCTGTCTGGCTTAATCATATTCATGAAAAGCTCTACTTTTCCTCTTTCGGGGCTCCAGGACAAGCAAGAAGTGTCTGGTTTCTGTAGTGTAGTGGTTATCACGTTCACCTCACACGCGAAAGGTCCCTGGTTCGAAACCGGGCAGAAACAGTGTCTACCTTTAACTTTTTGCCATCCAAAGCACTCCTCCTTCCCTTGCTCCATACGCTTGCAAGCTGGCCCTCAATGTGACTGGCCAGTGTCTTTTCTTCACTCACTTTCTCAGGCAACTGCTAATAGCCTCTTTCAGACTGCCTCTCAGCCATCCCTACATGCATATCCATCTAAGAGAGATCTAAAACTCAACTTGCAAAACACCAAGCTTTGTCTCTTTTCCTTCTCCCTAGATACTGCACTATCTAGAAGTAGAACTGTCCTACCACCTGCTTTGTAAGTTTATATTGCCTGGAATTTGCCTTTGACTCCAACCTCCCTTGTCTTCTTCCTATCCAGCCCTTCTCCAAGTACTGCCACTTTGGTTGCCGTCGCATCATCTGCAAAGTTCAGGCTTTCCCAGTAGTTAAGACTTATGATATTTTGCTGCATGCCATGGTTGTCTTTCCCCTCCCCACCTTTCTTTTTTTTTTTTTTAAAGAGAATTTTTATTGAATTTTCAACAATAACATAACTTGTTGACAGTATACATGTCAATTCAGCTTACTTATAATTATAAGGTATTTGTTATCACAGTGCCACAGTACAAGACGACATCCAGTCATTATATATTCATCAATTGAAAGAAAAGGTGCATTACATGCGTTATACATAAGTCGAGGATATATTTTTCTCATATATTGGCATTTGATATGCTTTAATATATATATTAATATTAATGTGGTCATGCCTGCAATAGATCTTGTATTGACGCATTGATGTCCAGGTTGGGTATAGTTGTGCTTATCGCCTCTACCCATCTACTCCATATTTTATCAAATTTGTTAAATTGATTACGCGATTGGTAGGTCAGTTTATAAAGGGGGAGGGCGTCGTTAATGAGCTTTTTCCAGTGGGATAGGGAGGGTATCAAGGTAAGTTTCCAGTTAAGGATTATTAGTTTTCTGGCATAATACAGTAGGATACGTATTAGGGTCCGATGATATTTATTACAGGTAATATCTCCTGTTATGCCCAGTAGACATAGTTTTAGATCAAGGGTAACTGGCAAATTTAAGGAGTCTCTAATAAAGTGCATTACCCTCCCCACCTTTCTATTCCCGAATGCCTTTTTTTTTACTCAAGCATACTCTATTGACCTAAGCCCAACATTTTAGATGTTGTTACCTCTCATAGCTACTTTATTGCTCCCTTTCTCATGTGGAAGGTTCTTTTGAGTATTAGTTCCCAATATGCCAGTTGTCTATGTTCCTATGCGAGCACTGCTTTCTTCTTGGTAGCAAAATTGCAATCAGTTTCCACCGGAGGTTTCTGTAGTGTAGTGGTTATCACGTTTGCTTTACACGCAAAAGGTCCCCAGCTCGAAACTGGGCAGAAACAGCGATGCTTTTTGTTCCATAAAGTGGTCTATTCCCCTCCTTTCTAAAGAAGATTTTTGGCCTCCAATGCTAGCTGCACCTTGACAAAACTCACATTAGTCTGCCTACTCCTCTTGATCCAGTTGTCTCCAAGCAAAAGAGCTGGAGTTAGTCCAAAGTAGCGTGTTAGCTTGATCAGGACAGATGTGGATCCTAGTTGTTGCGTGTGGTTAAAATGAGCTGCGTGTGGTTAAAATGAGCTGCACGTGGTTAAAACAAGCTTTGCTTGGGTAAAATGAGCCGCTTGTGGGTACACCCTGAGAAGTGTAGGTGGTTTCTGTAGTGTAGTGGTTATCACGTTCGCCTAACACGCGAAAGGTCCCCAGTTCGAAACTGGGCAGAAACATGGCTTTTTCTCTGGTCTTCTTTCCTTTTCACGCAGGCTCCACTTACGCATGCATGAGTCTTTACCTGTCTGGCTTAATCATATTCATGAAAAGCTCTACTTTTCCTCTTTCGGGGCTCCAGGACAAGCAAGAAGTGTCTGGTTTCTGTAGTGTAGTGGTTATCACGTTCACCTCACACGCGAAAGGTCCCCGGTTCGAAACCGGGCAGAAATAGTGTCTACCTTTAACTTTTTGCCATCCAAAGCACTCCTCCTTCCCTTGCTCCATACGCTTGCAAGCTGGCCCTCAATGTGACTGGCCAGTGTCTTTTCTTCACTCACTTTCTCAGGCAACTGCTAATAGCCTCTTTCAGACTGCCTCTCAGCCATCCCTACATGCATATCCATCTAAGAGAGATCTAAAACTCAACTTGCAAAACACCAAGCTTTGTCTCTTTTCCTTCTCCCTAGATACTGCACTATCTAGAAGTAGAACTGTCCTACCACCTGCTTTGTAAGTTTATATTGCCTGGAATTTGCCTTTGACTCCAACCTCCCTTGTCTTCTTCCTATCCAGCCCTTCTCCAAGTACTGCCACTTTGGTTGCCGTCGCATCATCTGCAAAGTTCAGGCTTTCCCAGTAGTTAAGACTTATGATATTTTGCTGCATGCCATGGTTGTCTTTCCCCTCCCCACCTTTCTATTCCCGAATGCCTTTTTTTTTACTCAAGCATACTCTATTGACCTAAGCCCAACATTTTAGATGTTGTTACCTCTCATAGCTACTTTATTGCTCCCTTTCTCATGTGGAAGGTTCTTTTGAGTATTAGTTCCCAATATGCCAGTTGTCTATGTTCCTATGCGAGCACTGCTTTCTTCTTGGTAGCAAAATTGCAATCAGTTTCCACCGGAGGTTTCTGTAGTGTAGTGGTTATCACGTTTCCTTTACACGCAACAGGTCCCCAGCTCGAAACTGGGCAGAAACAGCGATGCTTTTTGTTCCATAAAGTGGTCTATTCCCCTCCTTTCTAAAGAAGATTTTTGGCCTCCAATGCTAGCTGCACCTTGACAAAACTCACATTAGTCTGCCTACTCCTCTTGATCCAGTTGTCTCCAAGCAAAAGAGCTGGAGTTAGTCCAAAGTAGCGTGTTAGCTTGATCAGGACAGATGTGGATCCTAGTTGTTGCGTGTGGTTAAAATGAGCTGCGTGTGGTTAAAATGAGCTGCACGTGGTTAAAACAAGCTTTGCTTGGGTAAAATGAGCCGCTTGTGGGTACACCCTGAGAAGTGTAGGTGGTTTTTGTAGTGTAGTGGTTATCACGTTCGCCTAACACGCGAAAGGTCCCCAGTTTGAAACTGGGCAGAAACATGGCTTTTTCTCTGGTCTTCTTTCCTTTTCACGCAGGCTCCACTTACGCATGCATGAGTCTTTACCTGTCTGGCTTAATCATATTCATGAAAAGCTCTACTTTTCCTCTTTCGGGGCTCCAGGACAAGCAAGAAGTGTCTGGTTTCTGTAGTGTAGTGGTTATCACGTTCGCCTCACACGCGAAAGGTCCCCGGTTCGAAACCGGGCAGAAACAGTGTCTACCTTTAACTTTTTGCCATCCAAAGCACTCCTCCTTCCCTTGCTCCATACGCTTGCAAGCTGGCCCTCAATGTGACTGGCCAGTGTCTTTTCTTCACTCACTTTCTCAGGCAACTGCTAATAGCCTCTTTCAGACTGCCTCTCAGCCATCCCTACATGCATATCCATCTAAGAGAGATCTAAAACTCAACTTGCAAAACACCAAGCTTTGTCTCTTTTCCTTCTCCCTAGATACTGCACTATCTAGAAGTAGAACTGTCCTACCACCTGCTTTGTAAGTTTATATTGCCTGGAATTTGCCTTTGACTCCAACCTCCCTTGTCTTCTTCCTATCCAGCCCTTCTCCAAGTACTGCCACTTTGGTTGCCGTCGCATCATCTGCAAAGTTCAGGCTTTCCCAGTAGTTAAGACTTATGATATTTTGCTGCATGCCATGGTTGTCTTTCCCCTCCCCACCTTTCTATTCCCGAATGCCTTTTTTTTTACTCAAGCATACTCTATTGACCTAAGCCCAACATTTTAGATGTTGTTACCTCTCATAGCTACTTTATTGCTCCCTTTCTCATGTGGAAGGTTCTTTTGAGTATTAGTTCCCAATATGCCAGTTGTCTATGTTCCTATGCGAGCACTGCTTTCTTCTTGGTAGCAAAATTGCAATCAGTTTCCACCGGAGGTTTCTGTAGTGTAGTGGTTATCACGTTTGCTTTACACGCAAAAGGTCCCCAGCTCGAAACTGGGCAGAAACAGCGATGCTTTTTGTTCCATAAAGTGGTCTATTCCCCTCCTTTCTAAAGAAGATTTTTGGCCTCCAATGCTAGCTGCACCTTGACAAAACTCACATTAGTCTGCCTACTCCTCTTGATCCAGTTGTCTCCAAGCAAAAGAGCTGGAGTTAGTCCAAAGTAGCGTGTTAGCTTGATCAGGACAGATGTGGATCCTAGTTGTTGCGTGTGGTTAAAATGAGCTGCGTGTGGTTAAAATGAGCTGCACGTGGTTAAAACAAGCTTTGCTTGGGTAAAATGAGCCGCTTGTGGGTACACCCTGAGAAGTGTAGGTGGTTTTTGTAGTGTAGTGGTTATCACGTTCGCCTAACACGCGAAAGGTCCCCAGTTTGAAACTGGGCAGAAACATGGCTTTTTCTCTGGTCTTCTTTCCTTTTCACGCAGGCTCCACTTACGCATGCATGAGTCTTTACCTGTCTGGCTTAATCATATTCATGAAAAGCTCTACTTTTCCTCTTTCGGGGCTCCAGGACAAGCAAGAAGTGTCTGGTTTCTGTAGTGTAGTGGTTATCACGTTCGCCTCACACGCGAAAGGTCCCCGGTTCGAAACCGGGCAGAAACAGTGTCTACCTTTAACTTTTTGCCATCCAAAGCACTCCTCCTTCCCTTGCTCCATACGCTTGCAAGCTGGCCCTCAATGTGACTGGCCAGTGTCTTTTCTTCACTCACTTTCTCAGGCAACTGCTAATAGCCTCTTTCAGACTGCCTCTCAGCCATCCCTACATGCATATCCATCTAAGAGAGATCTAAAACTCAACTTGCAAAACACCAAGCTTTGTCTCTTTTCCTTCTCCCTAGATACTGCACTATCTAGAAGTAGAACTGTCCTACCACCTGCTTTGTAAGTTTATATTGCCTGGAATTTGCCTTTGACTCCAACCTCCCTTGTCTTCTTCCTATCCAGCCCTTCTCCAAGTACTGCCACTTTGGTTGCCGTCGCATCATCTGCAAAGTTCAGGCTTTCCCAGTAGTTAAGACTTATGATATTTTGCTGCATGCCATGGTTGTCTTTCCCCTCCCCACCTTTCTATTCCCGAATGCCTTTTTTTTTACTCAAGCATACTCTATTGACCTAAGCCCAACATTTTAGATGTTGTTACCTCTCATAGCTACTTTATTGCTCCCTTTCTCATGTGGAAGGTTCTTTTGAGTATTAGTTCCCAATATGCCAGTTGTCTATGTTCCTATGCGAGCACTGCTTTCTTCTTGGTAGCAAAATTGCAATCAGTTTCCACCGGAGGTTTCTGTAGTGTAGTGGTTATCACGTTTGCTTTACACGCAAAAGGTCCCCAGCTCGAAACTGGGCAGAAACAGCGATGCTTTTTGTTCCATAAAGTGGTCTATTCCCCTCCTTTCTAAAGAAGATTTTTGGCCTCCAATGCTAGCTGCACCTTGACAAAACTCACATTAGTCTGCCTACTCCTCTTGATCCAGTTGTCTCCAAGCAAAAGAGCTGGAGTTAGTCCAAAGTAGCGTGTTAGCTTGATCAGGACAGATGTGGATCCTAGTTGTTGCGTGTGGTTAAAATGAGCTGCGTGTGGTTAAAATGAGCTGCACGTGGTTAAAACAAGCTTTGCTTGGGTAAAATGAGCCGCTTGTGGGTACACCCTGAGAAGTGTAGGTGGTTTCTGTAGTGTAGTGGTTATCACGTTCGCCTAACACGCGAAAGGTCCCCAGTTCGAAACTGGGCGGAAACATGGCTTTTTCTCTGGTCTTCTTTCCTTTTCACGCAGGCTCCACTTACGCATGCATGAGTCTTTACCTGTCTGGCTTAATCATATTCATGAAAAGCTCTACTTTTCCTCTTTCGGGGCTCCAGGACAAGCAAGAAGTGTCTGGTTTCTGTAGTGTAGTGGTTATCACGTTCGCCTCACACGCGAAAGGTCCCCGGTTCGAAACCGGGCAGAAACAGTGTCTACCTTTAACTTTTTGCCATCCAAAGCACTCCTCCTTCCCTTGCTCCATACGCTTGCAAGCTGGCCCTCAATGTGACTGGCCAGTGTCTTTTCTTCACTCACTTTCTCAGGCAACTGCTAATAGCCTCTTTCAGACTGCCTCTCAGCCATCCCTACATGCATATCCATCTAAGAGAGATCTAAAACTCAACTTGCAAAACACCAAGCTTTGTCTCTTTTCCTTCTCCCTAGATACTGCACTATCTAGAAGTAGAACTGTCCTACCACCTGCTTTGTAAGTTTATATTGCCTGGAATTTGCCTTTGACTCCAACCTCCCTTGTCTTCTTCCTATCCAGCCCTTCTCCAAGTACTGCCACTTTGGTTGCCGTCGCATCATCTGCAAAGTTCAGGCTTTCCCAGTAGTTAAGACTTATGATATTTTGCTGCATGCCATGGTTGTCTTTCCCCTCCCCACCTTTCTATTCCCGAATGCCTTTTTTTTTACTCAAGCATACTCTATTGACCTAAGCCCAACATTTTAGATGTTGTTACCTCTCATAGCTACTTTATTGCTCCCTTTCTCATGTGGAAGGTTCTTTTGAGTATTAGTTCCCAATATGCCAGTTGTCTATGTTCCTATGCGAGCACTGCTTTCTTCTTGGTAGCAAAATTGCAATCAGTTTCCACCGGAGGTTTCTGTAGTGTAGTGGTTATCACGTTTGCTTTACACGCAAAAGGTCCCCAGCTCGAAACTGGGCAGAAACAGCGATGCTTTTTGTTCCATAAAGTGGTCTATTCCCCTCCTTTCTAAAGAAGATTTTTGGCCTCCAATGCTAGCTGCACCTTGACAAAACTCACATTAGTCTGCCTACTCCTCTTGATCCAGTTGTCTCCAAGCAAAAGAGCTGGAGTTAGTCCAAAGTAGCGTGTTAGCTTGATCAGGACAGATGTGGATCCTAGTTGTTGCGTGTGGTTAAAATGAGCTGCGTGTGGTTAAAATGAGCTGCACGTGGTTAAAACAAGCTTTGCTTGGGTAAAATGAGCCGCTTGTGGGTACACCCTGAGAAGTGTAGGTGGTTTCTGTAGTGTAGTGGTTATCACGTTCGCCTAACACGCGAAAGGTCCCCAGTTCGAAACTGGGCGGAAACATGGCTTTTTCTCTGGTCTTCTTTCCTTTTCACGCAGGCTCCACTTACGCATGCATGAGTCTTTACCTGTCTGGCTTAATCATATTCATGAAAAGCTCTACTTTTCCTCTTTCGGGGCTCCAGGACAAGCAAGAAGTGTCTGGTTTCTGTAGTGTAGTGGTTATCACGTTTGCCTCACACGCGAAAGGTCCCCGGTTCGAAACCGGGCAGAAACAGTGTCTACCTTTAACTTTTTGCCATCCAAAGCACTCCTCCTTCCCTTGCTCCATACGCTTGCAAGCTGGCCCTCAATGTGACTGGCCAGTGTCTTTTCTTCACTCACTTTCTCAGGCAACTGCTAATAGCCTCTTTCAGACTGCCTCTCAGCCATCCCTACATGCATATCCATCTAAGAGAGATCTAAAACTCAACTTGCAAAACACCAAGCTTTGTCTCTTTTCCTTCTCCCTAGATACTGCACTATCTAGAAGTAGAACTGTCCTACCACCTGCTTTGTAAGTTTATATTGCCTGGAATTTGCCTTTGACTCCAACCTCCCTTGTCTTCTTCCTATCCAGCCCTTCTCCAAGTACTGCCACTTTGGTTGCCGTCGCATCATCTGCAAAGTTCAGGCTTTCCCAGTAGTTAAGACTTATGATATTTTGCTGCATGCCATGGTTGTCTTTCCCCTCCCCACCTTTCTATTCCCGAATGCCTTTTTTTTTACTCAAGCATACTCTATTGACCTAAGCCCAACATTTTAGATGTTGTTACCTCTCATAGCTACTTTATTGCTCCCTTTCTCATGTGGAAGGTTCTTTTGAGTATTAGTTCCCAATATGCCAGTTGTCTATGTTCCTATGCGAGCACTGCTTTCTTCTTGGTAGCAAAATTGCAATCAGTTTCCACCGGAGGTTTCTGTAGTGTAGTGGTTATCACGTTTGCTTTACACGCAAAAGGTCCCCAGCTCGAAACTGGGCAGAAACAGCGATGCTTTTTGTTCCATAAAGTGGTCTATTCCCCTCCTTTCTAAAGAAGATTTTTGGCCTCCAATGCTAGCTGCACCTTGACAAAACTCACATTAGTCTGCCTACTCCTCTTGATCCAGTTGTCTCCAAGCAAAAGAGCTGGAGTTAGTCCAAAGTAGCGTGTTAGCTTGATCAGGACAGATGTGGATCCTAGTTGTTGCGTGTGGTTAAAATGAGCTGCGTGTGGTTAAAATGAGCTGCACGTGGTTAAAACAAGCTTTGCTTGGGTAAAATGAGCCGCTTGTGGGTACACCCTGAGAAGTGTAGGTGGTTTCTGTAGTGTAGTGGTTATCACGTTCGCCTAACACGCGAAAGGTCCCCAGTTCGAAACTGGGCGGAAACATGGCTTTTTCTCTGGTCTTCTTTCCTTTTCACGCAGGCTCCACTTACGCATGCATGAGTCTTTACCTGTCTGGCTTAATCATATTCATGAAAAGCTCTACTTTTCCTCTTTCGGGGCTCCAGGACAAGCAAGAAGTGTCTGGTTTCTGTAGTGTAGTGGTTATCACGTTCGCCTCACACGCGAAAGGTCCCCGGTTCGAAACCGGGCAGAAACAGTGTCTACCTTTAACTTTTTGCCATCCAAAGCACTCCTCCTTCCCTTGCTCCATACGCTTGCAAGCTGGCCCTCAATGTGACTGGCCAGTGTCTTTTCTTCACTCACTTTCTCAGGCAACTGCTAATAGCCTCTTTCAGACTGCCTCTCAGCCATCCCTACATGCATATCCATCTAAGAGAGATCTAAAACTCAACTTGCAAAACACCAAGCTTTGTCTCTTTTCCTTCTCCCTAGATACTGCACTATCTAGAAGTAGAACTGTCCTACCACCTGCTTTGTAAGTTTATATTGCCTGGAATTTGCCTTTGACTCCAACCTCCCTTGTCTTCTTCCTATCCAGCCCTTCTCCAAGTACTGCCACTTTGGTTGTCGTCGCATCATCTGCAAAGTTCAGGCTTTCCCAGTAGTTAAGACTTATGATATTTTGCTGCATGCCATGGTTGTCTTTCCCCTCCCCACCTTTCTATTCCCGAATGCCTTTTTTTTTACTCAAGCATACTCTATTGACCTAAGCCCAACATTTTAGATGTTGTTACCTCTCATAGCTACTTTATTGCTCCCTTTCTCATGTGGAAGGTTCTTTTGAGTATTAGTTCCCAATATGCCAGTTGTCTATGTTCCTATGCGAGCACTGCTTTCTTCTTGGTAGCAAAATTGCAATCAGTTTCCACTGGAGGTTTCTGTAGTGTAGTGGTTATCACGTTTGCTTTACACGCAAAAGGTCCCCAGCTCGAAACTGGGCAGAAACAGCGATGCTTTTTGTTCCATAAAGTGGTCTATTCCCCTCCTTTCTAAAGAAGATTTTTGGCCTCCAATGCTAGCTGCACCTTGACAAAACTCACATTAGTCTGCCTACTCCTCTTGATCCAGTTGTCTCCAAGCAAAAGAGCTGGAGTTAGTCCAAAGTAGCGTGTTAGCTTGATCAGGACAGATGTGGATCCTAGTTGTTGCGTGTGGTTAAAATGAGCTGCGTGTGGTTAAAATGAGCTGCACGTGGTTAAAACAAGCTTTGCTTGGGTAAAATGAGCCGCTTGTGGGTACACCCTGAGAAGTGTAGGTGGTTTTTGTAGTGTAGTGGTTATCACGTTCGCCTAACACGCGAAAGGTCCCCAGTTTGAAACTGGGCAGAAACATGGCTTTTTCTCTGGTCTTCTTTCCTTTTCACGCAGGCTCCACTTACGCATGCATGAGTCTTTACCTGTCTGGCTTAATCATATTCATGAAAAGCTCTACTTTTCCTCTTTCGGGGCTCCAGGACAAGCAAGAAGTGTCTGGTTTCTGTAGTGTAGTGGTTATCACGTTCGCCTCACACGCGAAAGGTCCCCGGTTCGAAACCGGGCAGAAACAGTGTCTACCTTTAACTTTTTGCCATCCAAAGCACTCCTCCTTCCCTTGCTCCATACGCTTGCAAGCTGGCCCTCAATGTGACTGGCCAGTGTCTTTTCTTCACTCACTTTCTCAGGCAACTGCTAATAGCCTCTTTCAGACTGCCTCTCAGCCATCCCTACATGCATATCCATCTAAGAGAGATCTAAAACTCAACTTGCAAAACACCAAGCTTTGTCTCTTTTCCTTCTCCCTAGATACTGCACTATCTAGAAGTAGAACTGTCCTACCACCTGCTTTGTAAGTTTATATTGCCTGGAATTTGCCTTTGACTCCAACCTCCCTTGTCTTCTTCCTATCCAGCCCTTCTCCAAGTACTGCCACTTTGGTTGCCGTCGCATCATCTGCAAAGTTCAGGCTTTCCCAGTAGTTAAGACTTATGATATTTTGCTGCATGCCATGGTTGTCTTTCCCCTCCCCACCTTTCTATTCCCGAATGCCTTTTTTTTTACTCAAGCATACTCTATTGACCTAAGCCCAACATTTTAGATGTTGTTACCTCTCATAGCTACTTTATTGCTCCCTTTCTCATGTGGAAGGTTCTTTTGAGTATTAGTTCCCAATATGCCAGTTGTCTATGTTCCTATGCGAGCACTGCTTTCTTCTTGGTAGCAAAATTGCAATCAGTTTCCACCGGAGGTTTCTGTAGTGTAGTGGTTATCACGTTTGCTTTACACGCAAAAGGTCCCCAGCTCGAAACTGGGCAGAAACAGCGATGCTTTTTGTTCCATAAAGTGGTCTATTCCCCTCCTTTCTAAAGAAGATTTTTGGCCTCCAATGCTAGCTGCACCTTGACAAAACTCACATTAGTCTGCCTACTCCTCTTGATCCAGTTGTCTCCAAGCAAAAGAGCTGGAGTTAGTCCAAAGTAGCGTGTTAGCTTGATCAGGACAGATGTGGATCCTAGTTGTTGCGTGTGGTTAAAATGAGCTGCGTGTGGTTAAAATGAGCTGCACGTGGTTAAAACAAGCTTTGCTTGGGTAAAATGAGCCGCTTGTGGGTACACCCTGAGAAGTGTAGGTGGTTTTTGTAGTGTAGTGGTTATCACGTTCGCCTAACACGCGAAAGGTCCCCAGTTTGAAACTGGGCAGAAACATGGCTTTTTCTCTGGTCTTCTTTCCTTTTCACGCAGGCTCCACTTACGCATGCATGAGTCTTTACCTGTCTGGCTTAATCATATTCATGAAAAGCTCTACTTTTCCTCTTTCGGGGCTCCAGGACAAGCAAGAAGTGTCTGGTTTCTGTAGTGTAGTGGTTATCACGTTCGCCTCACACGCGAAAGGTCCCCGGTTCGAAACCGGGCAGAAACAGTGTCTACCTTTAACTTTTTGCCATCCAAAGCACTCCTCCTTCCCTTGCTCCATACGCTTGCAAGCTGGCCCTCAATGTGACTGGCCAGTGTCTTTTCTTCACTCACTTTCTCAGGCAACTGCTAATAGCCTCTTTCAGACTGCCTCTCAGCCATCCCTACATGCATATCCATCTAAGAGAGATCTAAAACTCAACTTGCAAAACACCAAGCTTTGTCTCTTTTCCTTCTCCCTAGATACTGCACTATCTAGAAGTAGAACTGTCCTACCACCTGCTTTGTAAGTTTATATTGCCTGGAATTTGCCTTTGACTCCAACCTCCCTTGTCTTCTTCCTATCCAGCCCTTCTCCAAGTACTGCCACTTTGGTTGCCGTCGCATCATCTGCAAAGTTCAGGCTTTCCCAGTAGTTAAGACTTATGATATTTTGCTGCATGCCATGGTTGTCTTTCCCCTCCCCACCTTTCTATTCCCGAATGCCTTTTTTTTTACTCAAGCATACTCTATTGACCTAAGCCCAACATTTTAGATGTTGTTACCTCTCATAGCTACTTTATTGCTCCCTTTCTCATGTGGAAGGTTCTTTTGAGTATTAGTTCCCAATATGCCAGTTGTCTATGTTCCTATGCGAGCACTGCTTTCTTCTTGGTAGCAAAATTGCAATCAGTTTCCACCGGAGGTTTCTGTAGTGTAGTGGTTATCACGTTTGCTTTACACGCAAAAGGTCCCCAGCTCGAAACTGGGCAGAAACAGCGATGCTTTTTGTTCCATAAAGTGGTCTATTCCCCTCCTTTCTAAAGAAGATTTTTGGCCTCCAATGCTAGCTGCACCTTGACAAAACTCACATTAGTCTGCCTACTCCTCTTGATCCAGTTGTCTCCAAGCAAAAGAGCTGGAGTTAGTCCAAAGTAGCGTGTTAGCTTGATCAGGACAGATGTGGATCCTAGTTGTTGCGTGTGGTTAAAATGAGCTGCGTGTGGTTAAAATGAGCTGCACGTGGTTAAAACAAGCTTTGCTTGGGTAAAATGAGCCGCTTGTGGGTACACCCTGAGAAGTGTAGGTGGTTTCTGTAGTGTAGTGGTTATCACGTTCGCCTAACACGCGAAAGGTCCCCAGTTCGAAACTGGGCGGAAACATGGCTTTTTCTCTGGTCTTCTTTCCTTTTCACGCAGGCTCCACTTACGCATGCATGAGTCTTTACCTGTCTGGCTTAATCATATTCATGAAAAGCTCTACTTTTCCTCTTTCGGGGCTCCAGGACAAGCAAGAAGTGTCTGGTTTCTGTAGTGTAGTGGTTATCACGTTCGCCTCACACGCGAAAGGTCCCCGGTTCGAAACCGGGCAGAAACAGTGTCTACCTTTAACTTTTTGCCATCCAAAGCACTCCTCCTTCCCTTGCTCCATACGCTTGCAAGCTGGCCCTCAATGTGACTGGCCAGTGTCTTTTCTTCACTCACTTTCTCAGGCAACTGCTAATAGCCTCTTTCAGACTGCCTCTCAGCCATCCCTACATGCATATCCATCTAAGAGAGATCTAAAACTCAACTTGCAAAACACCAAGCTTTGTCTCTTTTCCTTCTCCCTAGATACTGCACTATCTAGAAGTAGAACTGTCCTACCACCTGCTTTGTAAGTTTATATTGCCTGGAATTTGCCTTTGACTCCAACCTCCCTTGTCTTCTTCCTATCCAGCCCTTCTCCAAGTACTGCCACTTTGGTTGCCGTCGCATCATCTGCAAAGTTCAGGCTTTCCCAGTAGTTAAGACTTATGATATTTTGCTGCATGCCATGGTTGTCTTTCCCCTCCCCACCTTTCTATTCCCGAATGCCTTTTTTTTTACTCAAGCATACTCTATTGACCTAAGCCCAACATTTTAGATGTTGTTACCTCTCATAGCTACTTTATTGCTCCCTTTCTCATGTGGAAGGTTCTTTTGAGTATTAGTTCCCAATATGCCAGTTGTCTATGTTCCTATGCGAGCACTGCTTTCTTCTTGGTAGCAAAATTGCAATCAGTTTCCACCGGAGGTTTCTGTAGTGTAGTGGTTATCACGTTTGCTTTACACGCAAAAGGTCCCCAGCTCGAAACTGGGCAGAAACAGCGATGCTTTTTGTTCCATAAAGTGGTCTATTCCCCTCCTTTCTAAAGAAGATTTTTGGCCTCCAATGCTAGCTGCACCTTGACAAAACTCACATTAGTCTGCCTACTCCTCTTGATCCAGTTGTCTCCAAGCAAAAGAGCTGGAGTTAGTCCAAAGTAGCGTGTTAGCTTGATCAGGACAGATGTGGATCCTAGTTGTTGCGTGTGGTTAAAATGAGCTGCGTGTGGTTAAAATGAGCTGCACGTGGTTAAAACAAGCTTTGCTTGGGTAAAATGAGCCGCTTGTGGGTACACCCTGAGAAGTGTAGGTGGTTTCTGTAGTGTAGTGGTTATCACGTTCGCCTAACACGCGAAAGGTCCCCAGTTCGAAACTGGGCGGAAACATGGCTTTTTCTCTGGTCTTCTTTCCTTTTCACGCAGGCTCCACTTACGCATGCATGAGTCTTTACCTGTCTGGCTTAATCATATTCATGAAAAGCTCTACTTTTCCTCTTTCGGGGCTCCAGGACAAGCAAGAAGTGTCTGGTTTCTGTAGTGTAGTGGTTATCACGTTTGCCTCACACGCGAAAGGTCCCCGGTTCGAAACCGGGCAGAAACAGTGTCTACCTTTAACTTTTTGCCATCCAAAGCACTCCTCCTTCCCTTGCTCCATACGCTTGCAAGCTGGCCCTCAATGTGACTGGCCAGTGTCTTTTCTTCACTCACTTTCTCAGGCAACTGCTAATAGCCTCTTTCAGACTGCCTCTCAGCCATCCCTACATGCATATCCATCTAAGAGAGATCTAAAACTCAACTTGCAAAACACCAAGCTTTGTCTCTTTTCCTTCTCCCTAGATACTGCACTATCTAGAAGTAGAACTGTCCTACCACCTGCTTTGTAAGTTTATATTGCCTGGAATTTGCCTTTGACTCCAACCTCCCTTGTCTTCTTCCTATCCAGCCCTTCTCCAAGTACTGCCACTTTGGTTGCCGTCGCATCATCTGCAAAGTTCAGGCTTTCCCAGTAGTTAAGACTTATGATATTTTGCTGCATGCCATGGTTGTCTTTCCCCTCCCCACCTTTCTATTCCCGAATGCCTTTTTTTTTACTCAAGCATACTCTATTGACCTAAGCCCAACATTTTAGATGTTGTTACCTCTCATAGCTACTTTATTGCTCCCTTTCTCATGTGGAAGGTTCTTTTGAGTATTAGTTCCCAATATGCCAGTTGTCTATGTTCCTATGCGAGCACTGCTTTCTTCTTGGTAGCAAAATTGCAATCAGTTTCCACCGGAGGTTTCTGTAGTGTAGTGGTTATCACGTTTGCTTTACACGCAAAAGGTCCCCAGCTCGAAACTGGGCAGAAACAGCGATGCTTTTTGTTCCATAAAGTGGTCTATTCCCCTCCTTTCTAAAGAAGATTTTTGGCCTCCAATGCTAGCTGCACCTTGACAAAACTCACATTAGTCTGCCTACTCCTCTTGATCCAGTTGTCTCCAAGCAAAAGAGCTGGAGTTAGTCCAAAGTAGCGTGTTAGCTTGATCAGGACAGATGTGGATCCTAGTTGTTGCGTGTGGTTAAAATGAGCTGCGTGTGGTTAAAATGAGCTGCACGTGGTTAAAACAAGCTTTGCTTGGGTAAAATGAGCCGCTTGTGGGTACACCCTGAGAAGTGTAGGTGGTTTCTGTAGTGTAGTGGTTATCACGTTCGCCTAACACGCGAAAGGTCCCCAGTTCGAAACTGGGCGGAAACATGGCTTTTTCTCTGGTCTTCTTTCCTTTTCACGCAGGCTCCACTTACGCATGCATGAGTCTTTACCTGTCTGGCTTAATCATATTCATGAAAAGCTCTACTTTTCCTCTTTCGGGGCTCCAGGACAAGCAAGAAGTGTCTGGTTTCTGTAGTGTAGTGGTTATCACGTTCGCCTCACACGCGAAAGGTCCCCGGTTCGAAACCGGGCAGAAACAGTGTCTACCTTTAACTTTTTGCCATCCAAAGCACTCCTCCTTCCCTTGCTCCATACGCTTGCAAGCTGGCCCTCAATGTGACTGGCCAGTGTCTTTTCTTCACTCACTTTCTCAGGCAACTGCTAATAGCCTCTTTCAGACTGCCTCTCAGCCATCCCTACATGCATATCCATCTAAGAGAGATCTAAAACTCAACTTGCAAAACACCAAGCTTTGTCTCTTTTCCTTCTCCCTAGATACTGCACTATCTAGAAGTAGAACTGTCCTACCACCTGCTTTGTAAGTTTATATTGCCTGGAATTTGCCTTTGACTCCAACCTCCCTTGTCTTCTTCCTATCCAGCCCTTCTCCAAGTACTGCCACTTTGGTTGTCGTCGCATCATCTGCAAAGTTCAGGCTTTCCCAGTAGTTAAGACTTATGATATTTTGCTGCATGCCATGGTTGTCTTTCCCCTCCCCACCTTTCTATTCCCGAATGCCTTTTTTTTTACTCAAGCATACTCTATTGACCTAAGCCCAACATTTTAGATGTTGTTACCTCTCATAGCTACTTTATTGCTCCCTTTCTCATGTGGAAGGTTCTTTTGAGTATTAGTTCCCAATATGCCAGTTGTCTATGTTCCTATGCGAGCACTGCTTTCTTCTTGGTAGCAAAATTGCAATCAGTTTCCACTGGAGGTTTCTGTAGTGTAGTGGTTATCACGTTTGCTTTACACGCAAAAGGTCCCCAGCTCGAAACTGGGCAGAAACAGCGATGCTTTTTGTTCCATAAAGTGGTCTATTCCCCTCCTTTCTAAAGAAGATTTTTGGCCTCCAATGCTAGCTGCACCTTGACAAAACTCACATTAGTCTGCCTACTCCTCTTGATCCAGTTGTCTCCAAGCAAAAGAGCTGGAGTTAGTCCAAAGTAGCGTGTTAGCTTGATCAGGACAGATGTGGATCCTAGTTGTTGCGTGTGGTTAAAATGAGCTGCGTGTGGTTAAAATGAGCTGCACGTGGTTAAAACAAGCTTTGCTTGGGTAAAATGAGCCGCTTGTGGGTACACCCTGAGAAGTGTAGGTGGTTTCTGTAGTGTAGTGGTTATCACGTTCGCCTAACACGCGAAAGGTCCCCAGTTCGAAACTGGGCAGAAACATGGCTTTTTCTCTGGTCTTCTTTCCTTTTCACGCAGGCTCCACTTACGCATGCATGAGTCTTTACCTGTCTGGCTTAATCATATTCATGAAAAGCTCTACTTTTCCTCTTTCGGGGCTCCAGGACAAGCAAGAAGTGTCTGGTTTCTGTAGTGTAGTGGTTATCACGTTCGCCTCACACGTGAAAGGTCCCCGGTTCGAAACCGGGCAGAAACAGTGTCTACCTTTAACTTTTTGCCATCCAAAGCACTCCTCCTTCCCTTGCTCCATACGCTTGCAAGCTGGCCCTCAATGTGACTGGCCAGTGTCTTTTCTTCACTCACTTTCTCAGGCAACTGCTAATAGCCTCTTTCAGACTGCCTCTCAGCCATCCCTACATGCATATCCATCTAAGAGAGATCTAAAACTCAACTTGCAAAACACCAAGCTTTGTCTCTTTTCCTTCTCCCTAGATACTGCACTATCTAGAAGTAGAACTGTCCTACCACCTGCTTTGTAAGTTTATATTGCCTGGAATTTGCCTTTGACTCCAACCTCCCTTGTCTTCTTCCTATCCAGCCCTTCTCCAAGTACTGCCACTTTGGTTGCCGTCGCATAATCTGCAAAGTTCAGGCTTTCCCAGTGTAAGGCTTGGTGGTGTATTCTCCACAGTCAGCATGCAACGCATGAGCTGGCGTGGAGGAGGTACACACACTAGCACCAGGAAACAGGCTATCCCTAGTATAGTGGAGGGGAGGACTGACTCCAATAGGAGATTGTGGCGCACAGAGCCGGTGCAGATCTGACAGCCACAAAAAATGCTTACGTTATAACGTCTCAGCGCAAAGTAGCGCTGAGCGCACAAACCAGAACTGAGGAGATCAGGACAGGTAGACAGAATGAACGCTTGCCAGCTAGCGGCTACTTAGCGACAGCAAGCGTCCAAAACCAGACAGACTGGAATGAGGCAGCCAATGCGATGCGGCGATGGCGTGCCTCACAAAGACAGGACAGGACAGTCAGAAAATAGCAGGATTAAGATAGATGAACGTAACACAGATAAATATACAATAAGTATGTTTTCCTAGCGTATTACAATTACAGCTATCAATGAAACTATTTGTAACGTCTGACTAACATATGTATATATCGGCAATGAACCGATATATGACATAAGCAGGAACGCTGACTAACACTGGAGCAAAACAGGGAACAGGGCTCAGAAGGATTCGCTATCTCTTCGCAGAGATGAACGCAATCCACAAACGGTAACAGGACAGGATTCAGAAGGATTCGTTATCTCTTCGCAGAGATGAACGCAATCCACAAACAGTGACAGAACAGGATTCAGAAAGATTCGTTATCTCTTCGCAGAGATGAACGCAATCCACAAACAGAACCAGGAGCAGGGTAACTACCTCAGCACGGGTGGTCACGGTACGCGCAACCTACCAAAACGTGCTGGAAAGCTGACTAACTGCACACAGGATATAAACAGTTCGTGTACGTATACATCAGCGACACTGATGTATTAACGTAACACAAATACAAGGAAAATAATAAACGTGCTGGTATGCATATATATTGGCAATGAACCAATATATGATGCAAAGACCAGCAAAGTATCTTTATAACAAGAAACACGATCGGGGGCTAAAGCGACAGCAAGACAGGCTTAGGCTGAAGCTATGAAAACCCAAGGAAACCCTGCAGGAAGCAGATCTTTATACTGAGGTCATCCAATGGGAGCAGACATGCAGATTCCCACACAGGTGAATGATAATCAGTCACAAGCTGACAGCAGGGAAAGACAGACAAAGCTATGCAACTTGCATGGAAATAGATCAGAACTGCCTGAGCTGCAGCACTACTTCCAGCAATAGCTGCTGCAGCAGCGATCATTACAGTACCCCCGCCTTTAAAAGCGGATTCCAGACGCTTTTCAAAACTGAAATTTCCAACAAAACAGTCTGACTGATAATTCATGATGACCGGGACAGCCCGGCAAGACCGAATTCCAGAATCCGTCCCCACAAGACTGGACCCATCAGAACCAGAACCTACAGAACCATGCCCATCAGTACTACAAGCCCCAGTGTGACACCCATCAGAACCATGATTTCCAGAAGAAAGCCCTCCGAAACTCCCTGAGCGATACCCACCGCCTTCCAGGAACCGTTCAGAAACGCCAAAGCCTTTGCAATGCCCACCGGTACTGTCTTTACCAACACAAAACCCACTGTTGAACCAGTCCAAGGCACCAGGACACGTTTTCTCAGAGACCTCCCAGAACACCTTGAAGCTCCAAAGAGATCCCCATAGGTCAGAATGCCCCTTAGGCTCACATGGAGAACTATCAAGAACCCCTATGGAACCTAGGGCAATTCCCGAGTCAGGGCCACAAGGACAAACATCAATATCAGGGCTTTCAGGGACCAGAACCATCTCTGGGCATGCAGGCAGACTGGCAACATCAGAACATGTTCCCACTAAGGAAGCATCAGAGCACGCTAACACCTTAAACACACTTGGGCATTCTGGCACACAAAGAACATCTGGGCACACTGGCACAAGAGAAACCTCTGGGCATGTCAAGGAACTGTGAGCCTCAGGGTCAGCCAAGACAGGACCAAAACCAGGACTGGCCAAAAAAAAATCATCATGACTAAACTTCGCAACCACTGGACTTTTACACGAGAATGCTGGATCAGACTTAGATGTCGCTGATTCCAGCAAAGTCAGTAACAAATCAGAATCAGGGGCACTAACAAGACAGGACAAATCTTCTGATGTATGCACTGAACCAGACAGGGACTCCACAACTACCTCTGGACTGGACAGAGACTCATTTAATACACTGGATTGGAGCTCATGAGGCGCTGCAGAACAAGTCAGTATTGCAGCAGCCCCCACTGGACTAGGCAAAACTGAGGAATTCCCTGGACAGGAAGGGAACTCTGGAACCTCTGCCACAGCGGCCAGAGAACCAGAATCTTTCAGGATACAGGGCTGGGTTTCAGGAACACTCATCAGACCGGACTGAAATTCTGAGATTTCTATTATTTTGACCAGAGAATCAGAATTATCCATGTTACAGGGCAAGACTTCTGAAACATTCAGAGGACAGGGCTGGAGTTCCTCGGCTGTTACAACACTGGAGAGGGACTCAACAACATTGGTTAAATCAGACTGTGTACAGGACAAGGTATCTGACACACTTGCTGACGAGGACAATATTTCAATGGCTTCTGCTTTGCTGGGCAGAAATTCATCAAGTTTTATTAGAGCAGACTGTAATTCCAAAACAGCTGCTAGACAAGTGAATATTACTGCAACACCAACTGAGGTAAGCAGTGCTTCAGCCTCCTCTGCTAGAGGGTTTAAAGTATCCAAAGTACTGGGTGAAGCATAAGACTCTGCGACCACAGCTTCACTGGACAGGATCACTGAACAGTCCATATTGCAGGGCAAAACCATGGAAGCACCTGCTGGACAGCATAATGATTCTGTGACCTGAGTTTCATTGGAGAGATCTACTGCACAATTCATGGTACAGGGCAAATTTATTGGAAAATTTTCTGAACAAGGTAATAATTCTGCGATTTCAGGTTCACATAGCAGATGCTCTGAGCTATTCACGAAACTAGAGCGAGGTGTAGAAACAGGAAGATCAAGACACAATGTTTGCGCATCTGAATCACCATTCATTTGTAAAATTGGAAAATTCAGATGCTGGGGTTCTGAGTTTACTAGACAGGATTGCTGGGACTCGGAAACTGATGTAGTGCATCTATTGGCATCTGCTGGATCAGACAGGAGTTGAACTTTATTAACACAGGTAATTTCTGCAGAAGTGTTTGCAGAGACAGGCAAGATTTTTCTGGTGTCTGTTTCACTAAACAAAGAGTCATGAGTACTGGCTAGGCTGGACTCGGAAGTCAGCAGGACCTCTGGATTCTCTGCTGAGAAATTTGCGCAGGGCAAGGTTAAGAATGTATCAGTGGCTTCTGTTTTACTGGTAAGTAACACTGAGTTATCCATGGTACAGGGTGGAATTGCAGGAACTTCAATTTCACACAAAAAGAGCTCCGAATCACCTGCTGAATCAGCCAAAGGTGCTGAAGCAGGCGGGTCAGAACGCCAAATTTGCGAATTCGGAGTCACATAAAAATCATCCAAAATCAGTTCCCACACATCAATCAAGGGAGCCACACAGTCATACCTACACACACCAGCCTCTATTAGGTTATAGGCTGACTTAATGCATGCGTTCAATACCATTTCACTTTTTGCACTGTAAAATTGACAAAATGAACTTGAATCATTCTTCCATTCACAGACCAGGGCTTCCATCTCTCCCCTCTCGAATGGAGGATCCCATGCATACTTACCAGCGAAACATTTAGGCTGATCACAGTCTGCAGATATGATTGTGGCAGGCACATGTATAGGGTTAATTAGCAGGTGATTGGCAGATTCCTTATTCTTAAGAATTTCCAATACCTGTAGCAAGTGTTGAACTGTAGTGTATGCAAACTTCCCTTGGTTCACAAATAAGTTGATTTGTTCAATACTCTGTAATATCTCATCATAATCATACTCAGATAATTCTTTTAAACAAAAATCTTTATTTTCCCTAGCCAGGGAGGAAAGTTCATTAGTAGTTTCATAAGTCCATTTAACTCCCCTGAAAGACAATTGCATTTCATTATCTGTTAATGGCAGAATCTCATTATAGGTCTCAGTCGCTAAGGATAACGATTCTGCAGATTGGACACGTTTCTTAGAACGTTTGCGTTTTGCCTTTGACCTTGCGGTTTTTGGTGATTTATTCAAAGCTGCAGGAAAATTATCAGTAACACTTTCTGCTTGCTGCTCATTCTTGCAAGCAATTGAAGGAGCAGCTGATTGGCCTGCTGCCAGGAGTTCATTAAGAGGAAAAGGCAATGGATCTATGCGCAACCAGTTATGGATCACAAACGCTAGAAATTCCAGTGGTCTATCTTTCAAATCGGAATGATTGAGAACATCAAATGCCCACTGGAATAATTCCCCTTTAAACAAAATATAACTTAGTTGGAGTGCCCAGGTTGAAACAGGAGTCGCTTGGAGATCAGGATTGGTCAGGAACCTGGCACATTCAGAGAAAAACTCATTTTCTGTTTCAGAGCTAAGTTCTTCAAATTTCTTAAAGGAACAGGAACCATAATTAACAGTGTCATACTTTCTGGGAATCCCCCCCACAATGGGGATTGGTAATGGGGTTTTCATAATGTAAGGCTTGGTGGTGTATTCTCCACAGTCAGCATGCAACGCATGAGCTGGCGTGGAGGAGGTACACACACTAGCACCAGGAAACAGGCTATCCCTAGTATAGTGGAGGGGAGGACTGACTCCAATAGGAGATTGTGGCGCACAGAGCCGGTGCAGATCTGACAGCCACAAAAAATGCTTACGTTATAACGTCTCAGCGCAAAGTAGCGCTGAGCGCACAACCCAGAACTGAGGAGATCAGGACAGGTAGACAGAATGAACGCTTGCCAGCTAGCGGCTACTTAGCGACAGCAAGCGTCCAAAACCAGACAGACTGGAATGAGGCAGCCAATGCGATGCGGCGATGGCGTGCCTCACAAAGACAGGACAGGACAGTCAGAAAATAGCAGGATTAAGATAGATGAACGTAACACAGATAAATATACAATAAGTATGTTTTCCTAGCGTATTACAATTACAGCTATCAATGAAACTATTTGTAACGTCTGACTAACATATGTATATATCGGCAATGAACCGATATATGACATAAGCAGGAACGCTGACTAACACTGGAGCAAAACAGGGAACAGGGCTCAGAAGGATTCGCTATCTCTTCGCAGAGATGAACGCAATCCACAAACGGTAACAGGACAGGATTCAGAAGGATTCGTTATCTCTTCGCAGAGATGAACGCAATCCACAAACAGTGACAGAACAGGATTCAGAAAGATTCGTTATCTCTTCGCAGAGATGAACGCAATCCACAAACAGAACCAGGAGCAGGGTAACTACCTCAGCACGGGTGGTCACGGTACGCGCAACCTACCAAAACGTGCTGGAAAGCTGACTAACTGCACACAGGATATAAACAGTTCGTGTACGTATACATCAGCGACACTGATGTATTAACGTAACACAAATACAAGGAAAATAATAAACGTGCTGGTATGCATATATATTGGCAATGAACCAATATATGATGCAAAGACCAGCAAAGTATCTTTATAACAAGAAACACGATCGGGGGCTAAAGCGACAGCAAGACAGGCTTAGGCTGAAGCTATGAAAACCCAAGGAAACCCTGCAGGAAGCAGATCTTTATACTGAGGTCATCCAATGGGAGCAGACATGCAGATTCCCACACAGGTGAATGATAATCAGTCACAAGCTGACAGCAGGGAAAGACAGACAAAGCTATGCAACTTGCATGGAAATAGATCAGAACTGCCTGAGCTGCAGCACTACTTCCAGCAATAGCTGCTGCAGCAGCGATCATTACACCCAGTAGTTAAGACTTATGATATTTTGCTGCATGCCATGGTTGTCTTTCCCCTCCCCACCTTTCTATTCCTGAATGCCTTTTTTTTTACTCAAGCATACTCTATTGACCTAAGCCCAACATTTTAGATGTTGTTACCTCTCATAGCTACTTTATTGCTCCCTTTCTCATGTGGAAGGTTCTTTTGAGTATTAGTTCCCAATATGCCAGTTGTCTATGTTCCTATGCGAGCACTGCTTTCTTCTTGGTAGCAAAATTGCAATCAGTTTCCACCGGAGGTTTCTGTAGTGTAGTGGTTATCACGTTTGCTTTACACGCAAAAGGTCCCCAGCTCGAAACTGGGCAGAAACAGCGATGCTTTTTGTTCCATAAAGTGGTCTATTCCCCTCCTTTCTAAAGAAGATTTTTGGCCTCCAATGCTAGCTGCACCTTGACAAAACTCACATTAGTCTGCCTACTCCTCTTGATCCAGTTGTCTCCAAGCAAAAGAGCTGGAGTTAGTCCAAAGTAGCGTGTTAGCTTGATCAGGACAGATGTGGATCCTAGTTGTTGCGTGTGGTTAAAATGAGCTGCGTGTGGTTAAAATGAGCTGCACGTGGTTAAAACAAGCTTTGCTTGGGTAAAATGAGCCGCTTGTGGGTACACCCTGAGAAGTGTAGGTGGTTTCTGTAGTGTAGTGGTTATCACGTTCGCCTAACACGCGAAAGGTCCCCAGTTCGAAACTGGGCAGAAACATGGCTTTTTCTCTGGTCTTCTTTCCTTTTCACGCAGGCTCCACTTACGCATGCATGAGTCTTTACCTGTCTGGCTTAATCATATTCATGAAAAGCTCTACTTTTCCTCTTTCGGGGCTCCAGGACAAGCAAGAAGTGTCTGGTTTCTGTAGTGTAGTGGTTATCACGTTCGCCTCACACGCGAAAGGTCTCCGGTTCGAAACCGGGCAGAAACAGTGTCTATCTTTAACTTTTTGCCATCCAAAGCACTCCTCCTTCCCTTGCTCCATACGCTTCCAAGCTGGCCCTCAATGTGACTGGCCAGTGTCTTTTCTTCACTCACTTTCTCAGGCAACTGCTAATAGCCTCTTTCAGACTGCCTCTCAGCCATCCCTACATGCATATCCATCTAAGAGAGATCTAAAACTCAACTTGCAAAACACCAAGCTTTGTCTCTTTTCCTTCTCCCTAGATACTGCACTATCTAGAAGTAGAACTGTCCTACCACCTGCTTTGTAAGTTTATATTGCCTGGAATTTGCCTTTGACTCCAACCTCCCTTGTCTTCTTCCTATCCAGCCCTTCTCCAAGTACTGCCACTTTGGTTGCCGTCGCATCATCTGCAAAGTTCAGGCTTTCCCAGTAGTTAAGACTTATGATATTTTGCTGCATGCCATGGTTGTCTTTCCCCTCCCCACCTTTCTATTCCCGAATGCCTTTTTTTTTACTCAAGCATACTCTATTGACCTAAGCCCAACATTTTAGATGTTGTTACCTCTCATAGCTACTTTATTGCTCCCTTTCTCATGTGGAAGGTTCTTTTGAGTATTAGTTCCCAATATGCCAGTTGTCTATGTTCCTATGCGAGCACTGCTTTCTTCTTGGTAGCAAAATTGCAATCAGTTTCCACCGGAGGTTTCTGTAGTGTAGTGGTTATCACGTTTGCTTTACACGCAAAAGGTCCCCAGCTCGAAACTGGGCAGAAACAGCGATGCTTTTTGTTCCATAAAGTGGTCTATTCCCCTCCTTTCTAAAGAAGATTTTTGGCCTCCAATGCTAGCTGCACCTTGACAAAACTCACATTAGTCTGCCTACTCCTCTTGATCCAGTTGTCTCCAAGCAAAAGAGCTGGAGTTAGTCCAAAGTAGCGTGTTAGCTTGATCAGGACAGATGTGGATCCTAGTTGTTGCGTGTGGTTAAAATGAGCTGCGTGTGGTTAAAATGAGCTGCACGTGGTTAAAACAAGCTTTGCTTGGGTAAAATGAGCCGCTTGTGGGTACACCCTGAGAAGTGTAGGTGGTTTCTGTAGTGTAGTGGTTATCACGTTCGCCTAACACGCGAAAGGTCCCCAGTTCGAAACTGGGCAGAAACATGGCTTTTTCTCTGGTCTTCTTTCCTTTTCACGCAGGCTCCACTTACGCATGCATGAGTCTTTACCTGTCTGGCTTAATCATATTCATGAAAAGCTCTACTTTTCCTCTTTCGGGGCTCCAGGACAAGCAAGAAGTGTCTGGTTTCTGTAGTGTAGTGGTTATCACGTTCGCCTCACACGCGAAAGGTCCCCGGTTCGAAACCGGGCAGAAACAGTGTCTATCTTTAACTTTTTGCCATCCAAAGCACTCCTCCTTCCCTTGCTCCATACGCTTGCAAGCTGGCCCTCAATGTGACTGGCCAGTGTCTTTTCTTCACTCACTTTCTCAGGCAACTGCTAATAGCCTCTTTCAGACTGCCTCTCAGCCATCCCTACATGCATATCCATCTAAGAGAGATCTAAAACTCAACTTGCAAAACACCAAGCTTTGTCTCTTTTCCTTCTCCCTAGATACTGCACTATCTAGAAGTAGAACTGTCCTACCACCTGCTTTGTAAGTTTATATTGCCTGGAATTTGCCTTTGACTCCAACCTCCCTTGTCTTCTTCCTATCCAGCCCTTCTCCAAGTACTGCCACTTTGGTTGCCGTCGCATCATCTGCAAAGTTCAGGCTTTCCCAGTAGTTAAGACTTATGATATTTTGCTGCATGCCATGGTTGTCTTTCCCCTCCCCACCTTTCTATTCCCGAATGCCTTTTTTTTTACTCAAGCATACTCTATTGACCTAAGCCCAACATTTTAGATGTTGTTACCTCTCATAGCTACTTTATTGCTCCCTTTCTCATGTGGAAGGTTCTTTTGAGTATTAGTTCCCAATATGCCAGTTGTCTATGTTCCTATGCGAGCACTGCTTTCTTCTTGGTAGCAAAATTGCAATCAGTTTCCACCGGAGGTTTCTGTAGTGTAGTGGTTATCACGTTTGCTTTACACGCAAAAGGTCCCCAGCTCGAAACTGGGCAGAAACAGCGATGCTTTTTGTTCCATAAAGTGGTCTATTCCCCTCCTTTCTAAAGAAGATTTTTGGCCTCCAATGCTAGCTGCACCTTGACAAAACTCACATTAGTCTGCCTACTCCTCTTGATCCAGTTGTCTCCAAGCAAAAGAGCTGGAGTTAGTCCAAAGTAGCGTGTTAGCTTGATCAGGACAGATGTGGATCCTAGTTGTTGCGTGTGGTTAAAATGAGCTGCGTGTGGTTAAAATGAGCTGCACGTGGTTAAAACAAGCTTTGCTTGGGTAAAATGAGCCGCTTGTGGGTACACCCTGAGAAGTGTAGGTGGTTTCTGTAGTGTAGTGGTTATCACGTTCGCCTAACACGCGAAAGGTCCCCAGTTCGAAACTGGGCAGAAACATGGCTTTTTCTCTGGTCTTCTTTCCTTTTCACGCAGGCTCCACTTACGCATGCATGAGTCTTTACCTGTCTGGCTTAATCATATTCATGAAAAGCTCTACTTTTCCTCTTTTGGGGCTCCAGGACAAGCAAGAAGTGTCTGGTTTCTGTAGTGTAGTGGTTATCACGTTCGCCTCACACGCAAAAGGTCCCCGGTTCGAAACCGGGCAGAAACAGTGTCTACCTTTAACTTTTTGCCATCCAAAGCACTCCTCCTTCCCTTGCTCCATACGCTTGCAAGCTGGCCCTCAATGTGACTGGCCAGTGTCTTTTCTTCACTCACTTTCTCAGGCAACTGCTAATAGCCTCTTTCAGACTGCCTCTCAGCCATCCCTACATGCATATCCATCTAAGAGAGATCTAAAACTCAACTTGCAAAACACCAAGCTTTGTCTCTTTTCCTTCTCCCTAGATACTGCACTATCTAGAAGTAGAACTGTCCTACCACCTGCTTTGTAAGTTTATATTGCCTGGAATTTGCCTTTGACTCCAACCTCTTTTGTCTTCTTCCTATCCAGCCCTTCTCCAAGTACTGCCACTTTGGTTGCCGTCGCATCATCTGCAAAGTTCAGGCTTTCCCAGTAGTTAAGACTTATGATATTTTGCTGCATGCCATGGTTGTCTTTCCCCTCCCCACCTTTCTATTCCCGAATGCCTTTTTTTTACTCAAGCATACTCTATTGACCTAAGCCCAACATTTTAGATGTTGTTACCTCTCATAGCTACTTTATTGCTCCCTTTCTCATGTGGAAGGTTCTTTTGAGTATTAGTTCCCAATATGCCAGTTGTCTATGTTCCTATGCGAGCACTGCTTTCTTCTTGGTAGCAAAATTGCAATCAGTTTCCACTGGAGGTTTCTGTAGTGTAGTGGTTATCACGTTTGCTTTACACGCAAAAGGTCCCCAGCTCGAAACTGGGCAGAAACAGCGATGCTTTTTGTTCCATAAAGTGGTCTATTCCCCTCCTTTCTAAAGAAGATTTTTGGCCTCCAATGCTAGCTGCACCTTGACAAAACTCACATTAGTCTGCCTACTCCTCTTGATCCAGTTGTCTCCAAGCAAAAGAGCTGGAGTTAGTCCAAAGTAGCGTGTTAGCTTGATCAGGACAGATGTGGATCCTAGTTGTTGCGTGTGGTTAAAATGAGCTGCGTGTGGTTAAAATGAGCTGCACGTGGTTAAAACAAGCTTTGCTTGGGTAAAATGAGCCGCTTGTGGGTACACCCTGAGAAGTGTAGGTGGTTTCTGTAGTGTAGTGGTTATCACGTTCGCCTAACACGCGAAAGGTCCCCAGTTCGAAACTGGGCAGAAACATGGCTTTTTCTCTGGTCTTCTTTCCTTTTCACGCAGGCTCCACTTACGCATGCATGAGTCTTTACCTGTCTGGCTTAATCATATTCATGAAAAGCTCTACTTTTCCTCTTTCGGGGCTCCAGGACAAGCAAGAAGTGTCTGGTTTCTGTAGTGTAGTGGTTATCACGTTCGCCTCACACGCGAAAGGTCCCCGGTTCGAAACCGGGCAGAAACAGTGTCTACCTTTAACTTTTTGCCATCCAAAGCACTCCTCCTTCCCTTGCTCCATACGCTTGCAAGCTGGCCCTCAATGTGACTGGCCAGTGTCTTTTCTTCACTCACTTTCTCAGGCAACTGCTAATAGCCTCTTTCAGACTGCCTCTCAGCCATCCCTACATGCATATCCATCTAAGAGAGATCTAAAACTCAACTTGCAAAACACCAAGCTTTGTCTCTTTTCCTTCTCCCTAGATACTGCACTATCTAGAAGTAGAACTGTCCTACCACCTGCTTTGTAAGTTTATATTGCCTGGAATTTGCCTTTGACTCCAACCTCCCTTGTCTTCTTCCTATCCAGCCCTTCTCCAAGTACTGCCACTTTGGTTGTCGTCGCATCATCTGCAAAGTTCAGGCTTTCCCAGTAGTTAAGACTTATGATATTTTGCTGCATGCCATGGTTGTCTTTCCCCTCCCCACCTTTCTATTCCTGAATGCCTTTTTTTTTACTCAAGCATACTCTATTGACCTAAGCCCAACATTTTAGATGTTGTTACCTCTCATAGCTACTTTATTGCTCCCTTTCTCATGTGGAAGGTTCTTTTGAGTATTAGTTCCCAATATGCCAGTTGTCTATGTTCCTATGCGAGCACTGCTTTCTTCTTGGTAGCAAAATTGCAATCAGTTTCCACTGGAGGTTTCTGTAGTGTAGTGGTTATCACGGTTGCTTTACACGCAAAAGGTCCCCAGCTCGAAACTGGGCAGAAACAGCGATGCTTTTTGTTCCATAAAGTGGTCTATTCCCCTCCTTTCTAAAGAAGATTTTTGGCCTCCAATGCTAGCTGCACCTTGACAAAACTCACATTAGTCTGCCTACTCCTCTTGATCCAGTTGTCTCCAAGCAAAAGAGCTGGAGTTAGTCCAAAGTAGCGTGTTAGCTTGATCAGGACAGATGTGGATCCTAGTTGTTGCGTGTGGTTAAAATGAGCTGCGTGTGGTTAAAATGAGCTGCACGTGGTTAAAACAAGCTTTGCTTGGGTAAAATGAGCCGCTTGTGGGTACACCCTGAGAAGTGTAGGTGGTTTCTGTAGTGTAGTGGTTATCACGTTCGCCTAACACGCGAAAGGTCCCCAGTTCGAAACTGGGCAGAAACATGGCTTTTTCTCTGGTCTTCTTTCCTTTTCACGCAGGCTCCACTTACGCATGCATGAGTCTTTACCTGTCTGGCTTAATCATATTCATGAAAAGCTCTACTTTTCCTCTTTCGGGGCTCCAGGACAAGCAAGAAGTGTCTGGTTTCTGTAGTGTAGTGGTTATCACGTTCGCCTCACACGCGAAAGGTCCCCGGTTCGAAACCGGGCAGAAACAGTGTCTACCTTTAACTTTTTGCCATCCAAAGCACTCCTCCTTCCCTTGCTCCATACGCTTGCAAGCTGGCCCTCAATGTGACTGGCCAGTGTCTTTTCTTCACTCACTTTCTCAGGCAACTGCTAATAGCCTCTTTCAGACTGCCTCTCAGCCATCCCTACATGCATATCCATCTAAGAGAGATCTAAAACTCAACTTGCAAAACACCAAGCTTTGTCTCTTTTCCTTCTCCCTAGATACTGCACTATCTAGAAGTAGAACTGTCCTACCACCTGCTTTGTAAGTTTATATTGCCTGGAATTTGCCTTTGACTCCAACCTCCCTTGTCTTCTTCCTATCCAGCCCTTCTCCAAGTACTGCCACTTTGGTTGTCGTCGCATCATCTGCAAAGTTCAGGCTTTCCCAGTAGTTAAGACTTATGATATTTTGCTGCATGCCATGGTTGTCTTTCCCCTCCCCACCTTTCTATTCCTGAATGCCTTTTTTTTTACTCAAGCATACTCTATTGACCTAAGCCCAACATTTTAGATGTTGTTACCTCTCATAGCTACTTTATTGCTCCCTTTCTCATGTGGAAGGTTCTTTTGAGTATTAGTTCCCAATATGCCAGTTGTCTATGTTCCTATGCGAGCACTGCTTTCTTCTTGGTAGCAAAATTGCAATCAGTTTCCACTGGAGGTTTCTGTAGTGTAGTGGTTATCACGGTTGCTTTACACGCAAAAGGTCCCCAGCTCGAAACTGGGCAGAAACAGCGATGCTTTTTGTTCCATAAAGTGGTCTATTCCCCTCCTTTCTAAAGAAGATTTTTGGCCTCCAATGCTAGCTGCACCTTGACAAAACTCACATTAGTCTGCCTACTCCTCTTGATCCAGTTGTCTCCAAGCAAAAGAGCTGGAGTTAGTCCAAAGTAGCGTGTTAGCTTGATCAGGACAGATGTGGATCCTAGTTGTTGCGTGTGGTTAAAATGAGCTGCGTGTGGTTAAAATGAGCTGCACGTGGTTAAAACAAGCTTTGCTTGGGTAAAATGAGCCGCTTGTGGGTACACCCTGAGAAGTGTAGGTGGTTTCTGTAGTGTAGTGGTTATCACGTTCGCCTAACACGCGAAAGGTCCCCAGTTCGAAACTGGGCAGAAACATGGCTTTTTCTCTGGTCTTCTTTCCTTTTCACGCAGGCTCCACTTACGCATGCATGAGTCTTTACCTGTCTGGCTTAATCATATTCATGAAAAGCTCTACTTTTCCTCTTTCGGGGCTCCAGGACAAGCAAGAAGTGTCTGGTTTCTGTAGTGTAGTGGTTATCACGTTCGCCTCACACGCGAAAGGTCCCCGGTTCGAAACCGGGCAGAAACAGTGTGTACCTTTAACTTTTTGCCATCCAAAGCACTCCTCCTTCCCTTGCTCCATACGCTTGCAAGCTGGCCCTCAATGTGACTGGCCAGTGTCTTTTCTTCACTCACTTTCTCAGGCAACTGCTAATAGCCTCTTTCAGACTGCCTCTCAGCCATCCCTACATGCATATCCATCTAAGAGAGATCTAAAACTCAACTTGCAAAACACCAAGCTTTGTCTCTTTTCCTTCTCCCTAGATACTGCACTATCTAGAAGTAGAACTGTCCTACCACCTGCTTTGTAAGTTTATATTGCCTGGAATTTGCCTTTGACTCCAACCTCCCTTGTCTTCTTCCTATCCAGCCCTTCTCCAAGTACTGCCACTTTGGTTGCCGTCGCATCATCTGCAAAGTTCAGGCTTTCCCAGTAGTTAAGACTTATGATATTTTGCTGCATGCCATGGTTGTCTTTCCCCTCCCCACCTTTCTATTCCCGAATGCCTTTTTTTTTACTCAAGCATACTCTATTGACCTAAGCCCAACATTTTAGATGTTGTTACCTCTCATAGCTACTTTATTGCTCCCTTTCTCATGTGGAAGGTTCTTTTGAGTATTAGTTCCCAATATGCCAGTTGTCTATGTTCCTATGCGAGCACTGCTTTCTTCTTGGTAGCAAAATTGCAATCAGTTTTTACCGGAGGTTTCTGTAGTGTAGTGGTTATCACGTTTCCTTTACACGCAACAGGTCCCCAGCTCGAAACTGGGCAGAAACAGCGATGCTTTTTGTTCCATAAAGTGGTCTATTCCCCTCCTTTCTAAAGAAGATTTTTGGCCTCCAATGCTAGCTGCACCTTGACAAAACTCACATTAGTCTGCCTACTCCTCTTGATCCAGTTGTCTCCAAGCAAAAGAGCTGGAGTTAGTCCAAAGTAGCGTGTTAGCTTGATCAGGACAGATGTGGATCCTAGTTGTTGCGTGTGGTTAAAATGAGCTGCGTGTGGTTAAAATGAGCTGCACGTGGTTAAAACAAGCTTTGCTTGGGTAAAATGAGCCGCTTGTGGGTACACCCTGAGAAGTGTAGGTGGTTTCTGTAGTGTAGTGGTTATCACGTTCGCCTAACACGCGAAAGGTCCCCAGTTCGAAACTGGGCAGAAACATGGCTTTTTCTCTGGTCTTCTTTCCTTTTCACGCAGGCTCCACTTACGCATGCATGAGTCTTTACCTGTCTGGCTTAATCATATTCATGAAAAGCTCTACTTTTCCTCTTTCGGGGCTCCAGGACAAGCAAGAAGTGTCTGGTTTCTGTAGTGTAGTGGTTATCACGTTCGCCTCACACGCGAAAGGTCCCCGGTTCGAAACCGGGCAGAAACAGTGTCTACCTTTAACTTTTTGCCATCCAAAGCACTCCTCCTTCCCTTGCTCCATACGCTTGCAAGCTGGCCCTCAATGTGACTGGCCAGTGTCTTTTCTTCACTCACTTTCTCAGGCAACTGCTAATAGCCTCTTTCAGACTGCCTCTCAGCCATCCCTACATGCATATCCATCTAAGAGAGATCTAAAACTCAACTTGCAAAACACCAAGCTTTGTCTCTTTTCCTTCTCCCTAGATACTGCACTATCTAGAAGTAGAACTGTCCTACCACCTGCTTTGTAAGTTTATATTGCCTGGAATTTGCCTTTGACTCCAACCTCCCTTGTCTTCTTCCTATCCAGCCCTTCTCCAAGTACTGCCACTTTGGTTGCCGTCGCATCATTTGCAAAGTTCAGGCTTTCCCAGTAGTTAAGACTTATGATATTTTGCTGCATGCCATGGTTGTCTTTCCCCTCCCCACCTTTCTATTCCTGAATGCCTTTTTTTTTACTCAAGCATACTCTATTGACCTAAGCCCAACATTTTAGATGTTGTTACCTCTCATAGCTACTTTATTGCTCCCTTTCTCATGTGGAAGGTTCTTTTGAGTATTAGTTCCCAATATGCCAGTTGTCTATGTTCCTATGCGAGCACTGCTTTCTTCTTGGTAGCAAAATTGCAATCAGTTTCCCCCGGAGGTTTCTGTAGTGTAGTGGTTATCACGTTTCCTTTACACGCAAAAGGTCCCCAGCTCGAAACTGGGCAGAAACAGCGATGCTTTTTGTTCCATAAAGTGGTCTATTCCCCTCCTTTCTAAAGAAGATTTTTGGCCTCCAATGCTAGCTGCACCTTGACAAAACTCACATTAGTCTGCCTACTCCTCTTGATCCAGTTGTCTCCAAGCAAAAGAGCTGGAGTTAGTCCAAAGTAGCGTGTTAGCTTGATCAGGACAGATGTGGATCCTAGTTGTTGCGTGTGGTTAAAATGAGCTGCGTGTGGTTAAAATGAGCTGCACGTGGTTAAAACAAGCTTTGCTTGGGTAAAATGAGCCGCTTGTGGGTACACCCTGAGAAGTGTAGGTGGTTTCTGTAGTGTAGTGGTTATCACGTTCGCCTAACACGCGAAAGGTCCCCAGTTCGAAACTGGGCAGAAACATGGCTTTTTCTCTGGTCTTCTTTCCTTTTCACGCAGGCTCCACTTACGCATGCATGAGTCTTTACCTGTCTGGCTTAATCATATTCATGAAAAGCTCTACTTTTCCTCTTTCGGGGCTCCAGGACAAGCAAGAAGTGTCTGGTTTCTGTAGTGTAGTAGTTATCACGTTCGCCTCACATGCGAAAGGTCCCCGGTTCCAAACCGGGCAGAAACAGTGCCTACCTTTAACTTTTTGCCATCCAAAGCACTCCTCCTTCCCTTGCTCCATACGCTTGCAAGCTGGCCCTCAATGTGACTGGCCAGTGTCTTTTCTTCACTCACTTTCTCAGGCAACTGCTAATAGCCTCTTTCAGACTGCCTCTCAGCCATCCCTACATGCATATCCATCTAAGAGAGATCTAAAACTCAACTTGCAAAACACCAAGCTTTGTCTCTTTTCCTTCTCCCTAGATACTGCACTATCTAGAAGTAGAACTGTCCTACCACCTGCTTTGTAAGTTTACATTGCCTGGAATTTGCCTTTGACTCCAACCTCCCTTGTCTTCTTCCTATCCAGCCCTTCTCCAAGTACTGCCACTTTGGTTGCCGTCGCATCATCTGCAAAGTTCAGGCTTTCCCAGTAGTTAAGACTTATGATATTTTGCTGCATGCCATGGTTGTCTTTCCCCTCCCCACCTTTCTATTCCCGAATGCCTTTTTTTTTACTCAAGCATACTCTATTGACCTAAGCCCAACATTTTAGATGTTGTTACCTCTCATAGCTACTTTATTGCTCCCTTTCTCATGTGGAAGGTTCTTTTGAGTATTAGTTCCCAATATGCCAGTTGTCTATGTTCCTATGCGAGCACTGCTTTCTTCTTGGTAGCAAAATTGCAATCAGTTTCCACCGGAGGTTTCTGTAGTGTAGTGGTTATCACGTTTCCTTTACACGCAAAAGGTCCCCAGCTCGAAACTGGGCAGAAACAGCGATGCTTTTTGTTCCATAAAGTGGTCTATTCCCCTCCTTTCTAAAGAAGATTTTTGGCCTCCAATGCTAGCTGCACCTTGACAAAACTCACATTAGTCTGCCTACTCCTCTTGATCCAGTTGTCTCCAAGCAAAAGAGCTGGAGTTAGTCCAAAGTAGCGTGTTAGCTTGATCAGGACAGATGTGGATCCTAGTTGTTGCGTGTGGTTAAAATGAGCTGCGTGTGGTTAAAATGAGCTGCACGTGGTTAAAACAAGCTTTGCTTGGGTAAAATGAGCCGCTTGTGGGTACACCCTGAGAAGTGTAGGTGGTTTCTGTAGTGTAGTGGTTATCACGTTCGCCTAACACGTGAAAGGTCCCCAGTTCGAAACTGGGCAGAAACATGGCTTTTTCTCTGGTCTTCTTTCCTTTTCACGCAGGCTCCACTTACGCATGCATGAGTCTTTACCTGTCTGGCTTAATCATATTCATGAAAAGCTCTACTTTTCCTCTTTCGGGGCTCCAGGACAAGCAAGAAGTGTCTGGTTTCTGTAGTGTAGTGGTTATCACGTTCGCCTCACATGCGAAAGGTCCCCGGTTCGAAACCGGGCAGAAACAGTGTCTACCTTTAACTTTTTGCCATCCAAAGCACTCCTCCTTCCCTTGCTCCATACGCTTGCAAGCTGGCCCTCAATGTGACTGGCCAGTGTCTTTTCTTCACTCACTTTCTCAGGCAACTGCTAATAGCCTCTTTCAGACTGCCTCTCAGCCATCCCTACATGCATATCCATCTAAGAGAGATCTAAAACTCAACTTGCAAAACACCAAGCTTTGTCTCTTTTCCTTCTCCCTAGATACTGCACTATCTAGAAGTAGAACTGTCCTACCACCTGCTTTGTAAGTTTATATTGCCTGGAATTTGCCTTTGACTCCAACCTCCCTTGTCTTCTTCCTATCCAGCCCTTCTCCAAGTACTGCCACTTTGGTTGTCGTCGCATCATCTGCAAAGTTCAGGCTTTCCCAGTAGTTAAGACTTATGATATTTTGCTGCATGCCATGGTTGTCTTTCCCCTCCCCACCTTTCTATTCCCGAATGCCTTTTTTTTTACTCAAGCATACTCTATTGACCTAAGCCCAACATTTTAGATGTTGTTACCTCTCATAGCTACTTTATTGCTCCCTTTCTCATGTGGAAGGTTCTTTTGAGTATTAGTTCCCAATATGCCAGTTGTCTATGTTCCTATGCGAGCACTGCTTTCTTCTTGGTAGCAAAATTGCAATCAGTTTCCACCGGAGGTTTCTGTAGTGTAGTGGTTATCATGTTTGCTTTACACGCAAAAGGTCCCAGGCTCGAAACTGGGCAGAAACAGCGATGCTTTTTGTTCCATAAAGTGGTCTATTCCCCTCCTTTCTAATGAAGATTTTTGGCCTCCAATGCTAGCTGCACCTTGACAAAACTCACATTAGTCTGCCTACTCCTCTTGATCCAGTTGTCTCCAAGCAAAAGAGCTGGAGTTAGTCCAAAGTAGCGTGTTAGCTTGATCAGGACAGATGTGGATCCTAGTTGTTGCGTGTGGTTAAAATGAGCTGCGTGTGGTTAAAATGAGCTGCACGTGGTTAAAACAAGCTTTGCTTGGGTAAAATGAGCCACTTGTGGGTACACCCTGAGAAGTGTAGGTGGTTTCTGTAGTGTAGTGGTTATCACGTTCGCCTAACACGCGAAAGGTCCCCAGTTCGAAACTGGGCAGAAACATGGCTTTTTCTCTGGTCTTCTTTCCTTTTCACGCAGGCTCCACTTACGCATGCATGAGTCTTTACCTGTCTGGCTTAATCATATTCATGAAAAGCTCTACTTTTCCTCTTTCGGGGCTCCAGGACAAGCAAGAAGTGTCTGGTTTCTGTAGTGTAGTGGTTATCACGGTCGCCTCACACGCGAAAGGTCCCCGGTTCGAAACCGGGCAGAAACAGTGTCTACCTTTAACTTTTTGCCATCCAAAGCACTCCTCCTTCCCTTGCTCCATACGCTTGCAAGCTGGCCCTCAATGTGACTGGCCAGTGTCTTTTCTTCACTCACTTTCTCAGGCAACTGCTAATAGCCTCTTTCAGACTGCCTCTCAGCCATCCCTACATGCATATCCATCTAAGAGAGATCTAAAACTCAACTTGCAAAACACCAAGCTTTGTCTCTTTTCCTTCTCCCTAGATACTGCACTATCTAGAAGTAGAACTGTCCTCTCACCTGCTTTGTAAGTTTATATTGCCTGGAATTTGCCTTTGACTCCAACCTCCCTTGTCTTCTTCCTATCCAGCCCTTCTCCAAGTACTGCCACTTTGGTTGCCGTCGCATCATCTGCAAAGTTCAGGCTTTCCCAGTAGTTAAGACTTATGATATTTTGCTGCATGCCATGGTTGTCTTTCCCCTCCCCACCTTTCTATTCCCGAATGCCTTTTTTTTTACTCAAGCATACTCTATTGACCTAAGCCCAACATTTTAGATGTTGTTACCTCTCATAGCTACTTTATTGCTCCCTTTCTCATGTGGAAGGTTCTTTTGAGTATTAGTTCCCAATATGCCAGTTGTCTATGTTCCTATGCGAGCACTGCTTTCTTCTTGGTAGCAAAATTGCAATCAGTGTCCACCGGAGGTTTCTGTAGTGTAGTGGTTATCATGTTTGCTTTACACGCAAAAGGTCCCCAGCTCGAAACTGGGCAGAAACAGCGATGCTTTTTGTTCCATAAAGTGGTCTATTCCCCTCCTTTCTAAAGAAGATTTTTGGCCTCCAATGCTAGCTGCACCTTGACAAAACTCACATTAGTCTGCCTACTCCTCTTGATCCAGTTGTCTCCAAGCAAAAGAGCTGGAGTTAGTCCAAAGTAGCGTGTTAGCTTGATCAGGACAGATGTGGATCCTAGTTGTTGCGTGTGGTTAAAATGAGCTGCGTGTGGTTAAAATGAGCTGCACGTGGTTAAAACAAGCTTTGCTTGGGTAAAATGAGCCGCTTGTGGGTACACCCTGAGAAGTGTAGGTGGTTTCTGTAGTGTAGTGGTTATCACGATCGCCTAACACGCGAAAGGTCCCCAGTTCGAAACTGGGCAGAAACATGGCTTTTTCTCTGGTCTTCTTTCCTTTTCACGCAGGCTCCACTTACGCATGCATGAGTCTTTACCTGTCTGGCTTAATCATATTCATGAAAAGCTCTACTTTTCCTCTTTCGGGGCTCCAGGACAAGCAAGAAGTGTCTGGTTTCTGTAGTGTAGTGGTTATCACGGTCGCCTCACACGCGAAAGGTCCCCGGTTCGAAACCGGGCAGAAACAGTGTCGACCTTTAACTTTTTGCCATCCAAAGCACTCCTCCTTCCCTTGCTCCATACGCTTGCAAGCTGGCCCTCAATGTGACTGGCCAGTGTCTTTTCTTCACTCACTTTCTCAGGCAACTGCTAATAGCCTCTTTCAGACTGCCTCTCAGCCATCCCTACATGCATATCCATCTAAGAGAGATCTAAAATTCAACTTGCAAAACACCAAGCTTTGTCTCTTTTCCTTCTCCCTAGATACTGCACTACCTAGAAGTAGAACTGTCCTACCACCTGCTTTGTAAGTTTATATTGCCTGGAATTTGCCTTTGACTCCAACCTCCCTTGTCTTCTTCCTATCCAGCCCTTCTCCAAGTACTGCCACTTTGGTTGCCGTCGCATCATCAGCAAAGTTCAGGCTTTCCCAGTAGTTAAGACTTATGATATTTTGCTGCATGCCATGGTTGTCTTTCCCCTCCCCACCTTTCTATTCCCGAATGCCTTTTTTTTTACTCAAGCATACTCTATTGACCTAAGCCCAACATTTTAGATGTTGTTACCTCTCATAGCTACTTTATTGCTCCCTTTCTCATGTGGAAGGTTCTTTTGAGTATTAGTTCCCAATATGCCAGTTGTCTATGTTCCTATGCGAGCACTGCTTTCTTCTTGGTAGCAAAATTGCAATCAGTTTCCACCGGAGGTTTCTGTAGTGTAGTGGTTATCACGTTTGCTTTACACGCAAAAGGTCCCAGGCTCGAAACTGGGCAGAAACAGCGATGCTTTTTATTCCATAAAGTGGTCTATTCCCCTCCTTTCTAAAGAAGATTTTTGGCCTCCAATGCTAGCTGCACCTTGACAAAACTCACATTAGTCTGCCTACTCCTCTTGATCCAGTTGTCTCCAAGCAAAAGAGCTGGAGTTAGTCCAAAGTAGCGTGTTAGCTTGATCAGGACAGATGTGGATCCTAGTTGTTGCGTGTGGTTAACATGAGCTGCGTGTGGTTAAAATGAGCTGCACGTGGTTAAAACAAGCTTTGCTTGGGTAAAATGAGCCGCTTGTGGGTACACCCTGAGAAGTGTAGGTGGTTTCTGTAGTGTAGTGGTTATCACGTTCACCTAACACGCGAAAGGTCCCCAGTTCGAAACTGGGCAGAAACATGGCATTTTCTCTGGTCTTCTTTTCTTTTTCACGCAGGCTCCACTTACGCATGCATGAGTCTTTACCTGTCTGGCTTAATCATATTCATGAAAAGCTCTACTTTTCCTCTTTCGGGGCTCCAGGACAAGCAAGAAGTGTCTGGTTTCTGTAGTGTAGTGGTTATCACGTTCGCCTCACACGCGAAAGGTCCCCGGTTCGAAACCGGGCAGAAACAGTGTCTACCTTTAACTTTTTGCCATCCAAAGCACTCCTACTTCCCTTGCTCCATACGCTTGCAAGCTGGCCCTCAATGTGACTGGCCAGTGTCTTTTCTTCACTCACTTTCTCAGGCAACTGCTAATAGCCTCTTTCAGACTGCCTCTCAGCCATCCCTACATGCATATCCATCTAAGAGAGATCTAAAACTCAACTTGCAAAACACCAAGCTTTGTCTCTTTTCCTTCTCCCTAGATACTGCACTATCTAGAAGTAGAACTGTCCTACCACCTGCTTTGTAAGTTTATATTGCCTGGAATTTGCCTTTGACTCCAACCTCCCTTGTCTTCTTCCTATCCAGCCCTTCTCCAAGTACTGCCACTTTGGTTGCCGTCGCATCATCTGCAAAGTTCAGGCTTTCCCAGTAGTTAAGACTTATGATATTTTGCTGCATGCCATGGTTGTCTTTCCCCTCCCCACCTTTCTATTCCCGAATGCCTTTTTTTTTACTCAAGCATACTCTATTGACCTAAGCCCAACATTTTAGATGTTGTTACCTCTCATAGCTACTTTATTGCTCCCTTTCTCATGTGGAAGGTTCTTTTGAGTATTAGTTCCCAATATGCCAGTTGTCTATGTTCCTATGCGAGCACTGCTTTCTTCTTGGTAGCAAAATTGCAATCAGTTTCCACCGGAGGTTTTTGTAGTGTAGTGGTTATCACATTTGCTTTACACGCAAAAGGTCCCCAGCTCGAAACTGGGCAGAAACAGCAATGCTTTTTGTTCCATAAAGTGGTCTATTCCCCTCCTTTCTAAAGAAGATTTTTGGCCTCCAATGCTAGCTGCACCTTGACAAAACTCACATTAGTCTGCCTACTCCTCTTGATCCAGTTGTCTCCAAGCAAAAGAGCTGGAGTTAGTCCAAAGTAGCGTGTTAGCTTGATCAGGACAGATGTGGATCCTAGTTGTTGCGTGTGGTTAAAATGAGCTGCGTGTGGTTAAAATGAGCTGCACGTGGTTAAAACAAGCTTTGCTTGGGTAAAATGAGCCGCTTGTGGGTACACCTTGAGAAGTGTAGGTGGTTTCTGTAGTGTAGTGGTTATCACGTTCGCCTAACACGCGAAAGGTCCCCAGTTCGAAACTGGGGAGAAACATGGCTTTTTCTCTGGTCTTCTTTCCTTTTCACGCAGGCTCCACTTACGCATGCATGAGTCTTTACCTGTCTGGCTTAATCATATTCATGAAAAGCTCTACTTTTCCTCTTTCGGGGCTCCAGGACAAGCAAGAAGTGTCTGGTTTCTGTAGTGTAGTGGTTATCACGTTCGCCTCACACGCGAAAGGTCCCCGGTTTGAAACCGGGCAGAAACAGTGTCTACCTTTAACTTTTTGCCATCCAAAGCACTCCTCCTTCCCTTGCTCCATACGCTTGCAAGCTGGCCCTCAATGTGACTGGCCAGTGTCTTTTCTTCACTCACTTTCTCAGGCAACTGCTAATAGCCTCTTTCAGACTGCCTCTCAGCCATCCCTACATGCATATCCATCTAAGAGAGATCTAAAACTCAACTTGCAAAACACCAAGCTTTGTCTCTTTTCCTTCTCCCTAGATACTGCACTATCTAGAAGTAGAACTGTCCTATCAACTGCTTTGTAAGTTTATATTGCCTGGAATTTGCCTTTGACTCCAACCTCCCTTGTCTTCTTCCTATCCACCCTTCTCCAAGTACTGCCACTTTGGTTGCCGTCGCATCATCTGCAAAGTTCAGGCTTTCCCAGTAGTTAAGACTTATGATATTTTGCTGCATGCCATGGTTGTCTTTCCCCTCCCCACCTTTCTATTCCCGAATGCCTTTTTTTTTACTCAAGCATACTCTATTGACCTAAGCCCAACATTTTAGATGTTGTTACCTCTCATAGCTACTTTATTGCTCCCTTTCTCATGTGGAAGGTTCTTTTGAGTATTAGTTCCCAATATGCCAGTTGTCTATGTTTCTATGCGAGCACTGCTTTCTTCTTGGTAGCAAAATTGCAATCAGTTTCCACCGGAGGTTTCTGTAGTGTAGTGGTTATCATGTTTGCTTTACACGCAAAAGGTCCCCAGCTCAAAACTGGGCAGAAACAGCGATGCTTTTTGTTCCATAAAGTGGTCTATTCCCCTCCTTTCTAAAGAAGATTTTTGGCCTCCAATGCTAGCTGCACCTTGACAAAACTCACATTAGTCTGCCTACTCCTCTTGATCCAGTTGTCTCCAAGCAAAAGAGCTGGAGTTAGTCCAAAGTAGCGTGTTAGCTTGATCAGGACAGATGTGGATCCTAGTTGTTGCGTGTGGTTAAAATGAGCTGTGTGTGGTTAAAATGAGCTGCACGTGGTTAAAACAAGCTTTGCTTGGGTAAAATGAGCCGCTTGTGGGTACACCCTGAGAAGTGTAGGTGGTTTCTGTAGTGTAGTGGTTATCACGTTCGCCTACCACGCGAAAGGTCCCCAGTTCGAAACTGGGCAGAAACATGGCTTTTTCTCTGGTCTTCTTTCCTTTTCACGCAGGCTCCACTTATGCATGCATGAGTCTTTACCTGTCTGGCTTAATCATATTCATGAAAAGCTCTACTTTTCCTCTTTCGGGGCTCCAGGACAAGCAAGAAGCGTCTGGTTTCTGTAGTGTAGTGGTTATCATGTTTGCCTCACACGTGAAAGGTCCTCGGTTCGAAACCGGGCAGAAACAGTGTCTACCTTTAACTTTTTGCCATCCAAAGCACTCCTTCTTCCCTTGCTCCATACGCTTGCAAGCTGGCCCTCAATGTGACTGGCCAGTGTCTTTTCTTCACTCACTTTCTCAGGCAACTGCTAATAGCCTCTTTCAGACTGCCTCTCAGCCATCCCTACATGCATATCCATCTAAGAGAGATCTAAAACTCAACTTGCAAAACACCAAGCTTTGTCTCTTTTCCTTCTCCCTAGATACTGCACTATCTAGAAGTAGAACTGTCCTACCACCTGCTTTGTAAGTTTATATTGCCTGGAATTTGCCTTCGACTCCAACCTCCCTTGTCTTCTTCCTATCCAGCCCTTCTCCAAGTACTGCCACTTTGGTTGCCGTCGCATCATCTGCAAAGTTCAGGCTTTCCCAGTCGTTAAGACTTATGATATTTTGCTGCATGCCATGGTTGTCTTTCCCCTCCCCACCTTTCTATTCCCGAATGCCTTTTTTTTTACTCAAGCATACTCTATTGACCTAAGCCCAACATTTTAGATGTTGTTACCTCTCATAGCTACTTTATTGCTCCCTTTCTCATGTGGAAGGTTCTTTTGAGTATTAGTTCCCAATATGCCAGTTGTCTATGTTCCTATGCGAGCACTGCTTTCTTCTTGGTAGCAAAATTGCAATCAGTTTCCACCGGAGGTTTCTGTAGTGTAGTGGTTATCACGTTTGCTTTACACGCAAAAGGTCCCCAGCTCGAAACTGGGCAGAAACAGTGATGCTTTTTGTTCCATAAAGTGGTCTATTCCCCTCCTTTCTAAAGAAGATTTTTGGCCTCCAATGCTAGCTGCACCTTGACAAAACTCACATTAGTCTGCCTACTCCTCTTGATCCAGTTGTCTCCAAGCAAAAGAGCTGGAGTTAGTCCAAAGTAGCGTGTTAGCTTGATCAGGACAGATGTGGATCCTAGTTGTTGCGTGTGGTTAAAATGAGCTGCGTGTTGTTAAAATGAGCTGCACGTGATTAAAACAAGCTTTGCTTGGGTAAAATGAGCCGCTTGTGGGTACACCCTGAGAAGTGTAGGTGGTTTCTGTAGTGTAGTGGTTATCACGTTCGCCTAACACGCGAAAGGTCCCCAGTTCGAAACTGGGCAGAAACATGGCTTTTTCTCTGGTCTTCTTTCCTTTTCACGCAGGCTCCACTTACGCATGCATGAGTCTTTACCTGTCTGGCTTAATCATATTCATGAAAAGCTCTACTTTTCCTCTTTCGGGGCTCCAGGACAAGCAAGAAGTGTCTGGTTTCTGTAGTGTAGTGGTTATCATGTTTGCCTCACACGCGAAAGGTCCTCGGTTCGAAACCGGGCAGAAACAGTGTCTACCTTTAACTTTTTGCCATCCAAAGCACTCCTCCTTCCCTTGCTCCATACGCTTGCAAGCTGGCCCTCAATGTGACTGGCCAGTGTCTTTTCTTCACTCACTTTCTGAGGCAACTGCTAATAGCCTCTTTCAGACTGCCTCTCAGCCATCCCTACATGCATATCCATCTAAGAGAGATCTAAAACTCAACTTGCAAAACACCAAGCTTTGTCTCTTTTCCTTCTCCCTAGATACTGCACTATCTAGAAGTAGAACTGTCCTACCACCTGCTTTGTAAGTTTATATTGCCTGGAATTTGCCTTTGACTCCAACCTCCCTTGTCTTCTTCCTATCCAGCCCTTCTCCAAGTACTGCCACTTTGGTTGCCGTCGCATCATCTGCAAAGTTCAGGCTTTCCCAGTAGTTAAGACTTATGATATTTTGCTGCATGCCATGGTTGTCTTTCCCCTCCCCACCTTTCTATTCCCGAATGCCTTTTTTTTTACTCAAGCATACTCTATTGACCTAAGCCCAACATTTTAGATGTTGTTACCTCTCATAGCTACTTTATTGCTCCCTTTCTCATGTGGAAGGTTCTTTTGAGTATTAGTTCCCAATATGCCAGTTGTCTATGTTCCTATGCGAGCACTGCTTTCTTCTTGGTAGCAAAATTGCAATCAGTTTCCACCGGAGGTTTCTGTAGTGTAGTGGTTATCACGTTTGCTTTACACGCAAAAGGTCCCAGGCTCGAAACTGGGCAGAAACAGCGATGCTTTTTGTTCCATAAAGTGGTCTATTCCCCTCCTTTCTAAAGAAGATTTTTGGCCTCCAATGCTAGCTGCACCTTGACAAAACTCACATTAGTCTGCCTACTCCTCTTGATCCAGTTGTCTCCAAGCAAAAGAGCTGGAGTTAGTCCAAAGTAGCGTGTTAGCTTGATCAGGACAGATGTGGATCCTAGTTGTTGCGTGTGGTTAACATGAGCTGCGTGTGGTTAAAATGAGCTGCACGTGGTTAAAACAAGCTTTGCTTGGGTAAAATGAGCCGCTTGTGGGTACACCCTGAGAAGTGTAGGTGGTTTCTGTAGTGTAGTGGTTATCATGTTCGCCTAACACGCGAAAGGTCCCCAGTTCGAAACTGGGCAGAAACATGGCTTTTTCTCTGGTCTTCTTTCCTTTTCACGCAGGCTCCACTTACGCATGCATGAGTCTTTACCTGTCTGGCTTAATCATATTCATGAAAAGCTCTACTTTTCCTCTTTCGGGGCTCCAGGACAAGCAAGAAGTGTCTGGTTTCTGTAGTGTAGTGGTTATCACGGTCGCCTCACACGCGAAAGGTCCCCGGTTCGAAACCGGGCAGAAACAGTGTCGACCTTTAACTTTTTGCCATCCAAAGCACTCCTCCTTCCCTTGCTCCATACGCTTGCAAGCTGGCCCTCAATGTGACTGGCCAGTGTCTTTTCTTCACTCACTTTCTCAGGCAACTGCTAATAGCCTCTTTCAGACTGCCTCTCAGCCATCCCTACATGCATATCCATCTAAGAGAGATCTAAAACTCAACTTGCAAAACACCAAGCTTTGTCTCTTTTCCTTCTCCCTAGATACTGCACTATCTAGAAGTAGAACTGTCCTACCACCTGCTTTGTAAGTTTATATTGCCTGGAATTTGCCTTCGACTCCAACCTCCCTTGTCCTCTTCCTATCCAGCCCTTCTCCAAGTACTGCCACTTTGGTTGCCGTCGCATCATCTGCAAAGTTCAGGCTTTCCCAGTCGTCAAGACTTATGATATTTTGCTGCATGCCATGGTTGTCTTTCCCCTCCCCACCTTTCTATTCCCAAATGCCTTTTTTTTTACTCAAGCATACTCTATTGACCTAAGCCCAACATTTTAGATGTTGTTACCTCTCATAGCTACTTTATTGCTCCCTTTCTCATGTGGAAGGTTCTTTTGAGTATTAGTTCCCAATATGCCAGTTGTCTATGTTCCTATGCGAGCACTGCTTTCTTCTTGGTAGCAAAATTGCAATCAGTTTCCACCGGATTTTTCTGTAGTGTAGTGGTTATCATGTTTGCTTTACACGCAAAAGGTCCCCAGCTCGAAACTGGGCAGAAACAGCGATGCTTTTTGTTCCATAAAGTGGTCTATTCCCCTCCTTTCTAAAGAAGATTTTTGGCCTCCAATGCTAGCTGCACCTTGACAAAACTCACATTAGTCTGCCTACTCCTCTTGATCCAGTTGTCTCCAAGCAAAAGAGCTGGAGTTAGTCCAAAGTAGCGTGTTAGCTTGATCAGGACAGATGTGGATCCTAGTTGTTGCGTGTGGTTAAAATGAGCTGCGTGTGGTTAAAATGAGCTGCATGTGGTTAAAACAAGCTTTGCTTGGGTAAAATGAGCCGCTTGTGGGTACACCCTGAGAAGTGTAGGTGGTTTCTGTAGTGTAGTGGTTATCACGTTCGCCTAACACGCGAAAGGTCCCCAGTTCGAAACTGGGGAGAAACATGGCTTTTTCTCTGGTCTTCTTTCCTTTTCACGCAGGCTCCACTTACGCATGCATGAGTCTTTACCTGTCTGGCTTAATCATATTCATGAAAAGCTCTACTTTTCCTCTTTCGGGGCTCCAGGACAAGCAAGAAGTGTCTGGTTTCTGTAGTGTAGTGGTTATCACGTTCGCCTCACACGTGAAAGGTCCCCGGTTTGAAACTGGGCAGAAACAGTGTCTACCTTTAACTTTTTGCCATCCAAAGCACTCCTCCTTCCCTTGCTCCATACGCTTGCAAGCTGGCCCTCAATGTGACTGGCCAGTGTCTTTTCTTCACTCACTTTCTCAGGCAACTGCTAATAGCCTCTTTCAGACTGCCTCTCAGCCATCCCTACATGCATATCCATCTAAGAGAGATCTAAAACTCAACTTGCAAAACACCAAGCTTTGTCTCTTTTCCTTCTCCCTAGATACTGCACTATCTAGAAGTAGAACTGTCCTACCACCTGCTTTGTAAGTTTATATTGCCTGGAATTTGCCTTCGACTCCAACCTCCCTTGTCTTCTTCCTATCCAGCCCTTCTCCAAGTACTGCCACTTTGGTTGTTGTCGCATCATCTGCAAAGTTCAGGCTTTCCCAGTAGTTAAGACTTATGATATTTTGCTGCATGCCATGGTTGTCTTTCCCCTCCCCACCTTTCTATTCCCGAATGCCTTTTTTTTTACTCAAGCATACTCTATTGACCTAAGCCCAACATTTTAGATGTTGTTACCTCTCATAGCTACTTTATTGCTCCCTTTCTCATGTGGAAGGTTCTTTTGAGTATTAGTTCCCAATATGCCAGTTGTCTATGTTCCTATGCGAGCACTGCTTTCTTCTTGGTAGCAAAATTGCAATCAGTTTCCACCGGAGGTTTCTGTAGTGTAGTGGTTATCACGTTTGCTTTACACGCAAAAGGTCCCCAGCTCGAAACTGGGCAGAAACAGCGATGCTTTTTGTTCCATAAAGTGGTCTATTCCCCTCCTTTCTAAAGAAGATTTTTGGCCTCCAATGCTAGCTGCACCTTGACAAAACTAACATTAGTCTGCCTACTCCTCTTGATCCAGTTGTCTCCAAGCAAAAGAGCTGGAGTTAGTCCAAAGTAGCGTGTTAGCTTGATCAGGACAGATGTGGATCCTAGTTGTTGCGTGTGGTTAAAATGAGCTGCGTGTGGTTAAAATGAGCTGCACGTGGTTAAAACAAGCTTTGCTTGGGTAAAATGAGCCGCTTGTGGGTACACCCTGAGAAGTGTAGGTGGTTTCTGTAGTGTAGTGGTTATCACGTTCGCCTAACACGCGAAAGGTCCCCAGTTCGAAACTGGGCAGAAACATGGCTTTTTCTCTGGTCTTCTTTCCTTTTCACGCAGGCTCCACTTACGCATGCATGAGTCTTTACCTGTCTGGCTTAATCATATTCATGAAAAGCTCTACTTTTCCTCTTTCGGGGCTCCAGGACAAGCAAGAAGTGTCTGGTTTCTGTAGTGTAGTGGTTATCACGGTCGCCTCACACGCGAAAGGTCCCCGGTTCGAAACCGGGCAGAAACAGTGTCGACCTTTAACTTTTTGCCATCCAAAGCACTCCTCCTTCCCTTGCTCCATACGCTTGCAAGCTGGCCCTCAATGTGACTGGCCAGTGTCTTTTCTTCACTCACTTTCTCAGGCAACTGCTAATAGCCTCTTTCAGACTGCCTCTCAGCCATCCCTACATGCATATCCATCTAAGAGAGATCTAAAACTCAACTTGCAAAACACCAAGTTTTGTCTCTTTTCCTTCTCCCTAGATACTGCACTATCTAGAAGTAGAACTGTCCTACCACCTGCTTTGTAAGTTTATATTGCCTGGAATTTGCCTTCGACTCCAACCTCCCTTGTCCTCTTCCTATCCAGCCCTTCTCCAAGTACTGCCACTTTGGTTGCCGTCGCATCATCTGCAAAGTTCAGGCTTTCCCAGTCGTCAAGACTTATGATATTTTGCTGCATGCCATGGTTGTCTTTCCCCTCCCCACCTTTCTATTCCCAAATGCCTTTTTTTTTACTCAAGCATACTCTATTGACCTAAGCCCAACATTTTAGATGTTGTTACCTCTCATAGCTACTTTATTGCTCCCTTTCTCATGTGGAAGGTTCTTTTGAGTATTAGTTCCCAATATGCCAGTTGTCTATGTTCCTATGCGAGCACTGCTTTCTTCTTGGTAGCAAAATTGCAATCAGTTTCCACCGGATTTTTCTGTAGTGTAGTGGTTATCATGTTTGCTTTACACGCTAAAGGTCCCCAGCTCGAAACTGGGCAGAAACAGCGATGCTTTTTGTTCCATAAAGTGGTCTATTCCCCTCCTTTCTAAAGAAGATTTTTGGCCTCCAATGCTAGCTGCACCTTGACAAAACTCACATTAGTCTGCCTACTCCTCTTGATCCAGTTGTCTCCAAGCAAAAGAGCTGGAGTTAGTCCAAAGTAGCGTGTTAGCTTGATCAGGACAGATGTGGATCCTAGTTGTTGCGTGTGGTTAAAATGAGCTGCGTGTGGTTAAAATGAGCTGCATGTGGTTAAAACAAGCTTTGCTTGGGTAAAATGAGCCGCTTGTGGGTACAGCCTGAGAAGTGTAGGTGGTTTCTGTAGTGTAGTGGTTATCACGTTCGCCTAACACGCGAAAGGTCCCCAGTTCGAAACTGGGGAGAAACATGGCTTTTTCTCTGGTCTTCTTTCCTTTTCACGCAGGCTCCACTTACGCATGCATGAGTCTTTACCTGTCTGGCTTAATCATATTCATGAAAAGCTCTACTTTTCCTCTTTCGGGGCTCCAGGACAAGCAAGAAGTGTCTGGTTTCTGTAGTGTAGTGGTTATCACGTTCGCCTCACACGCGAAAGGTCCCCGGTTTGAAACCGGGCAGAAACAGTGTCTACCTTTAACTTTTTGCCATCCAAAGCACTCCTCCTTCCCTTGCTCCATACGCTTGCAAGCTGGCCCTCAATGTGACTGGCCAGTGTCTTTTCTTCACTCACTTTCTCAGGCAACTGCTAATAGCCTCTTTCAGACTGCCTCTCAGCCATCCCTACATGCATATCCATCTAAGAGAGATCTAAAACTCAACTTGCAAAACACCAAGCTTTGTCTCTTTTCCTTCTCCCTAGATACTGCACTATCTAGAAGTAGAACTGTCCTATCAACTGCTTTGTAAGTTTATATTGCCTGGAATTTGCCTTTGACTCCAACCTCCCTTGTCTTCTTCCTATCCACCCTTCTCCAAGTACTGCCACTTTGGTTGCCGTCGCATCATCTGCAAAGTTCAGGCTTTCCCAGTAGTTAAGACTTATGATATTTTGCTGCATGCCATGGTTGTCTTTCCCCTCCCCACCTTTCTATTCCCGAATGCCTTTTTTTTTACTCAAGCATACTCTATTGACCTAAGCCCAACATTTTAGATGTTGTTACCTCTCATAGCTACTTTATTGCTCCCTTTCTCATGTGGAAGGTTCTTTTGAGTATTAGTTCCCAATATGCCAGTTGTCTATGTTTCTATGCGAGCACTGCTTTCTTCTTGGTAGCAAAATTGCAATCAGTTTCCACCGGAGGTTTCTGTAGTGTAGTGGTTATCATGTTTGCTTTACACGCAAAAGGTCCCCAGCTCAAAACTGGGCAGAAACAGCGATGCTTTTTGTTCCATAAAGTGGTCTATTCCCCTCCTTTCTAAAGAAGATTTTTGGCCTCCAATGCTAGCTGCACCTTGACAAAACTCACATTAGTCTGCCTACTCCTCTTGATCCAGTTGTCTCCAAGCAAAAGAGCTGGAGTTAGTCCAAAGTAGCGTGTTAGCTTGATCAGGACAGATGTGGATCCTAGTTGTTGCGTGTGGTTAAAATGAGCTGTGTGTGGTTAAAATGAGCTGCACGTGGTTAAAACAAGCTTTGCTTGGGTAAAATGAGCCGCTTGTGGGTACACCCTGAGAAGTGTAGGTGGTTTCTGTAGTGTAGTGGTTATCACGTTCGCCTAACACGCGAAAGGTCCCCAGTTCGAAACTGGGCAGGAACATGGCTTTTTCTCTGGTCTTCTTTCCTTTTCACGCAGGCTCCACTTACGCATGCATGAGTCTTTACCTGTCTGGCTTAATCATATTCATGAAAAGCTCTACTTTTCCTCTTTCGGGGCTCCAGGACAAGCAAGAAGTGTCTGGTTTCTGTAGTGTAGTGGTTATCATGTTTGCCTCACACGTGAAAGGTCCTTGGTTCGAAACCGGGCAGAAACAGTGTCTACCTTTAACTTTTTGCCATCCAAAGCACTCCTTCTTCCCTTGCTCCATACGCTTGCAAGATGGCCCTCAATGTGACTGGCCAGTGTTTTTTCTTCACTCACTTTCTCAGGCAACTGCTAATAGCCTCTTTCAGACTGCCTCTCAGCCATCCCTACATGCATATCCATCTAAGAGAGATCTAAAACTCAACTTGCAAAACACCAAGCTTTGTCTCTTTTCCTTCTCCCTAGATACTGCACTATCTAGAAGTAGAACTGTCCTACCACCTGCTTTGTAAGTTTATATTGCCTGGAATTTGCCTTCGACTCCAACCTCCCTTGTCTTCTTCCTATCCAGCCCTTCTCCAAGTACTGCCACTTTGGTTGCCGTCGCATCATCTGCAAAGTTCAGGCTTTCCCAGTCGTTAAGACTTATGATATTTTGCTGCATGCCATGGTTGTCTTTCCCCTCCCCACCTTTCTATTCCCGAATGCCTTTTTTTTTACTCAAGCATACTCTATTGACCTAAGCCCAACATTTTAGATGTTGTTACCTCTCATAGCTACTTTATTGCTCCCTTTCTCATGTGGAAGGTTCTTTTGAGTATTAGTTCCCAATATGCCAGTTGTCTATGTTCCTATGCGAGCACTGCTTTCTTCTTGGTAGCAAAATTGCAATCAGTTTCCACCGGAGGTTTCTGTAGTGTAGTGGTTATCACGTTTGCTTTACACGCAAAAGGTCCCCAGCTCAAAACTGGGCAGAAACAGCGATGCTTTTTGTTCCATAAAGTGGTCTATTCCCCTCCTTTCTAAAGAAGATTTTTGGCCTCCAATGCTAGCTGCACCTTGACAAAACTCACATTAGTCTGCCTACTCCTCTTGATCCAGTTGTCTCCAAGCAAAAGAGCTGGAGTTAGTCCAAAGTAGCGTGTTAGCTTGATCAGGACAGATGTGGATCCTAGTTGTTGCGTGTGGTTAAAATGAGCTGCGTGTGGTTAAAATGAGCTGCACGTGGTTAAAACAAGCTTTGCTTGGGTAAAATGAGCCGCTTGTGGGTACACCCTGAGAAGTGTAGGTGGTTTCTGTAGTGTAGTGGTTATCACGTTCGCCTAACACGCGAAAGGTCCCCAGTTCGAAACTGGGCAGAAACATGGCTTTTTCTCTGGTCTTCTTTCCTTTTCACGCAGGCTCCACTTACGCATGCATGAGTCTTTACCTGTCTGGCTTAATCATATTCATGAAAAGCTCTACTTTTCCTCTTTCGGGGCTCCAGGACAAGCAAGAAGTGTCTGGTTTCTGTAGTGTAGTGGTTATCACGTTCGCCTCACACGCGAAAGGTCCCCGGTTCGAAACCGGGCAGAAACAGTGTCTACCTTTAACTTTTTGCCATCCAAAGCACTCCTCCTTCCCTTGCTCCATACGCTTGCAAGCTGGCCCTCAATGTGACTGGCCAGTGTCTTTTCTTCACTCACTTTCTCAGGCAACTGCTAATAGCCTCTTTCAGACTGCCTCTCAGCCATCCCTACATGCATATCCATCTAAGAGAGATCTAAAACTCAACTTGCAAAACACCAAGCTTTGTCTCTTTTCCTTCTCCCTAGATACTGCACTATCTAGAAGTAGAACTGTCCTACCACCTGCTTTGTAAGTTTATATTGCCTGGAATTTGCCTTTGACTCCAACCTCCCTTGTCTTCTTCCTATCCAGCCCTTCTCCAAGTACTGCCACTTTGGTTGCCGTCGCATCATCTGCAAAGTTCAGGCTTTCCCAGTAGTTAAGACTTATGATATTTTGCTGCATGCCATGGTTGTCTTTCCCCTCCCCACCTTTCTATTCCCGAATGCCTTTTTTTTTACTCAAGCATACTCTATTGACCTAAGCCCAACATTTTAGATGTTGTTACCTCTCATAGCTACTTTATTGCTCCCTTTCTCATGTGGAAGGTTCTTTTGAGTATTAGTTCCCAATATGCCAGTTGTCTATGTTCCTATGCGAGCACTGCTTTCTTCTTGGTAGCAAAATTGCAATCAGTGTCCACCGGAGGTTTCTGTAGTGTAGTGGTTATCATGTTTGCTTTACACGCAAAAGGTCCCCAGCTCGAAACTGGGCAGAAACAGCGATGCTTTTTGTTCCATAAAGTGGTCTATTCCCCTCCTTTCTAAAGAAGATTTTTGGCCTCCAATGCTAGCTGCACCTTGACAAAACTCACATTAGTCTGCCTACTCCTCTTGATCCAGTTGTCTCCAAGCAAAAGAGCTGGAGTTAGTCCAAAGTAGCGTGTTAGCTTGATCAGGACAGATGTGGATCCTAGTTGTTGCGTGTGGTTAAAATGAGCTGCGTGTGGTTAAAATGAGCTGCACGTGGTTAAAACAAGCTTTGCTTGGGTAAAATGAGCCGCTTGTGGGTACACCCTGAGAAGTGTAGGTGGTTTCTGTAGTGTAGTGGTTATCACGTTCGCCTAACACGCGAAAGGTCCCCAGTTCGAAACTGGGCAGAAACATGGCTTTTTCTCTGGTCTTCTTTCCTTTTCACGCAGGCTCCACTTACGCATGCATGAGTCTTTACCTGTCTGGCTTAATCATATTCATGAAAAGCTCTACTTTTCCTCTTTCGGGGCTCCAGGACAAGCAAGAAGTGTCTGGTTTCTGTAGTGTAGTGGTTATCACGGTCGCCTCACACGCGAAAGGTCACCGGTTCGAAACCGGGCAGAAACAGTGTCGACCTTTAACTTTTTGCCATCCAAAGCACTCCTCCTTCCCTTGCTCCATACGCTTGCAAGCTGGCCCTCAATGTGACTGGCCAGTGTCTTTTCTTCACTCACTTTCTCAGGCAACTGCTAATAGCCTCTTTCAGACTGCCTCTCAGCCATCCCTACATGCATATCCATCTAAGAGAGATCTAAAACTCAACTTGCAAAACACCAAGCTTTGTCTCTTTTCCTTCTCCCTAGATACTGCACTACCTAGAAGTAGAACTGTCCTACCACCTGCTTTGTAAGTTTATATTGCCTGGAATTTGCCTTTGACTCCAACCTCCCTTGTCTTCTTCCTATCCAGCCCTTCTCCAAGTACTGCCACTTTGGTTGCCGTCGCATCATCTGCAAAGTTCAGGCTTTCCCAGTAGTTAAGACTTATGATATTTTGCTGCATGCCATGGTTGTCTTTCCCCTCCCCACCTTTCTATTCCCGAATGCCTTTTTTTTTACTTAAGCATACTCTATTGACCTAAGCCCAACATTTTAGATGTTGTTACCTCTCATAGCTACTTTATTGCTCCCTTTCTCATGTGGAAGGTTCTTTTGAGTATTAGTTCCCAATATGCCAGTTGTCTATGTTCCTATGCGAGCACTGCTTTCTTCTTGGTAGCAAAATTGCAATCAGTTTCCACCGGAGGTTTCTGTAGTGTAGTGGTTATCACGTTTGCTTTACACGCAAAAGGTCCCAGGCTCGAAACTGGGCAGAAACAGCGATGCTTTTTGTTCCATAAAGTGGTCTATTCCCCTCCTTTCTAAAGAAGATTTTTGGCCTCCAATGCTAGCTGCACCTTGACAAAACTCACATTAGTCTGCCTACTCCTCTTGATCCAGTTGTCTCCAAGCAAAAGAGCTGGAGTTAGTCCAAAGTAGCGTGTTAGCTTGATCAGGACAGATGTGGATCCTAGTTGTTGCGTGTGGTTAACATGAGCTGCGTGTGGTTAAAATGAGCTGCACGTGGTTAAAACAAGCTTTGCTTGGGTAAAATGAGCCGCTTGTGGGTACACCCTGAGAAGTGTAGGTGGTTTCTGTAGTGTAGTGGTTATCACGTTCGCCTAACACGCGAAAGGTCCCCAGTTCGAAACTGGGCAGAAACATGGCATTTTCTCTGGTCTTCTTTTCTTTTTCACGCAGGCTCCACTTACGCATGCATGAGTCTTTACCTGTCTGGCTTAATCATATTCATGAAAAGCTCTACTTTTCCTCTTTCGGGGCTCCAGGACAAGCAAGAAGTGTCTGGTTTCTGTAGTGTAGTGGTTATCATGTTCGCCTCACACGCGAAAGGTCCCCGGTTCGAAACCGGGCAGAAACAGTGTCTACCTTTAACTTTTTGCCATCCAAAGCACTCCTCCTTCCCTTGCTCCATACGCTTGCAAGCTGGCCCTCAATGTGACTGGCCAGTGTCTTTTCTTCACTCACTTTCTCAGGCAACTGCTAATAGCCTCTTTCAGACTGCCTCTCAGCCATCCCTACATGCATATCCATCTAAGAGAGATCTAAAACTCAACTTGCAAAACACCAAGCTTTGTCTCTTTTCCTTCTCCCTAGATACTGCACTATCTAGAAGTAGAACTGTCCTACCACCTGCTTTGTAAGTTTATATTGCCTGGAATTTGCCTTTGACTCCAACCTCCCTTGTCTTCTTCCTATCCAGCCCTTCTCCAAGTACTGCCACTTTGGTTGCCGTCGCATCATCTGCAAAGTTCAGGCTTTCCCAGTAGTTAAGACTTATGATATTTTGCTGCATGCCATGGTTGTCTTTCCCCTCCCCACCTTTCTATTCCCGAATGCCTTTTTTTTTACTCAAGCATACTCTATTGACCTAAGCCCAACATTTTAGATGTTGTTACCTCTCATAGCTACTTTATTGCTCCCTTTCTCATGTGGAAGGTTCTTTTGAGTATTAGTTCCCAATATGCCAGTTGTCTATGTTCCTATGCGAGCACTGCTTTCTTCTTGGTAGCAAAATTGCAATCAGTTTCCACCGGAGGTTTTTGTAGTGTAGTGGTTATCACATTTGCTTTACACGCAAAAGGTCCCCAGCTCGAAACTGGGCAGAAACAGCAATGCTTTTTGTTCCATAAAGTGGTCTATTCCCCTCCTTTCTAAAGAAGATTTTTGGCCTCCAATGCTAGCTGCACCTTGACAAAACTCACATTAGTCTGCCTACTCCTCTTGATCCAGTTGTCTCCAAGCAAAAGAGCTGGAGTTAGTCCAAAGTAGCGTGTTAGCTTGATCAGGACAGATGTGGATCCTAGTTGTTGCGTGTGGTTAAAATGAGCTGCGTGTGGTTAAAATGAGCTGCACGTGGTTAAAACAAGCTTTGCTTGGGTAAAATGAGCCGCTTGTGGGTACACCTTGAGAAGTGTAGGTGGTTTCTGTAGTGTAGTGGTTATCACGTTCGCCTAACACGCGAAAGGTCCCCAGTTCGAAACTGGGGAGAAACATGGCTTTTTCTCTGGTCTTCTTTCCTTTTCACGCAGGCTCCACTTACGCATGCATGAGTCTTTACCTGTCTGGCTTAATCATATTCATGAAAAGCTCTACTTTTCCTCTTTCGGGGCTCCAGGACAAGCAAGAAGTGTCTGGTTTCTGTAGTGTAGTGGTTATCACGTTCGCCTCACACGCGAAAGGTCCCCGGTTTGAAACCGGGCAGAAACAGTGTCTACCTTTAACTTTTTGCCATCCAAAGCACTCCTCCTTCCCTTGCTCCATACGCTTGCAAGCTGGCCCTCAATGTGACTGGCCAGTGTCTTTTCTTCACTCACTTTCTCAGGCAACTGCTAATAGCCTCTTTCAGACTGCCTCTCAGCCATCCCTACATGCATATCCATCTAAGAGAGATCTAAAACTCAACTTGCAAAACACCAAGCTTTGTCTCTTTTCCTTCTCCCTAGATACTGCACTATCTAGAAGTAGAACTGTCCTATCAACTGCTTTGTAAGTTTATATTGCCTGGAATTTGCCTTTGACTCCAACCTCCCTTGTCTTCTTCCTATCCACCCTTCTCCAAGTACTGCCACTTTGGTTGCCGTCGCATCATCTGCAAAGTTCAGGCTTTCCCAGTAGTTAAGACTTATGATATTTTGCTGCATGCCATGGTTGTCTTTCCCCTCCCCACCTTTCTATTCCCGAATGCCTTTTTTTTTACTCAAGCATACTCTATTGACCTAAGCCCAACATTTTAGATGTTGTTACCTCTCATAGCTACTTTATTGCTCCCTTTCTCATGTGGAAGGTTCTTTTGAGTATTAGTTCCCAATATGCCAGTTGTCTATGTTCCTATGCGAGCACTGCTTTCTTCTTGGTAGCAAAATTGCAATCAGTGTCCACCGGAGGTTTCTGTAGTGTAGTGGTTATCATGTTTGCTTTACACGCAAAAGGTCCCCAGCTCGAAACTGGGCAGAAACAGCGATGCTTTTTGTTCCATAAAGTGGTCTATTCCCCTCCTTTCTAAAGAAGATTTTTGGCCTCCAATGCTAGCTGCACCTTGACAAAACTCACATTAGTCTGCCTACTCCTCTTGATCCAGTTGTCTCCAAGCAAAAGAGCTGGAGTTAGTCCAAAGTAGCGTGTTAGCTTGATCAGGACAGATGTGGATCCTAGTTGTTGCGTGTGGTTAAAATGAGCTGCGTGTGGTTAAAATGAGCTGCACGTGGTTAAAACAAGCTTTGCTTGGGTAAAATGAGCCGCTTGTGGGTACACCCTGAGAAGTGTAGGTGGTTTCTGTAGTGTAGTGGTTATCACGTTCGCCTAACACGCGAAAGGTCCCCAGTTCGAAACTGGGCAGAAACATGGCTTTTTCTCTGGTCTTCTTTCCTTTTCACGCAGGCTCCACTTACGCATGCATGAGTCTTTACCAGTCTGGCTTAATCATATTCATGAAAAGCTCTACTTTTCCTCTTTCGGGGCTCCAGGACAAGCAAGAAGTGTCTGGTTTCTGTAGTGTAGTGGTTATCACGGTCGCCTCACACGCGAAAGGTCCCCGGTTCGAAACCGGGCAGAAACAGTGTCGACCTTTAACTTTTTGCCATCCAAAGCACTCCTCCTTCCCTTGCTCCATACGCTTGCAAGCTGGCCCTCAATGTGACTGGCCAGTGTCTTTTCTTCACTCACTTTCTCAGGCAACTGCTAATAGCCTCTTTCAGACTGCCTCTCAGCCATCCCTACATGCATATCCATCTAAGAGAGATCTAAAACTCAACTTGCAAAACACCAAGCTTTGTCTCTTTTCCTTCTCCCTAGATACTGCACTACCTAGAAGTAGAACTGTCCTACCACCTGCTTTGTAAGTTTATATTGCCTGGAATTTGCCTTTGACTCCAACCTCCCTTGTCTTCTTCCTATCCAGCCCTTCTCCAAGTACTGCCACTTTGGTTGCCGTCGCATCATCTGCAAAGTTCAGGCTTTCCCAGTAGTTAAGACTTATGATATTTTGCTGCATGCCATGGTTGTCTTTCCCCTCCCCACCTTTCTATTCCCGAATGCCTTTTTTTTTACTTAAGCATACTCTATTGACCTAAGCCCAACATTTTAGATGTTGTTACCTCTCATAGCTACTTTATTGCTCCCTTTCTCATGTGGAAGGTTCTTTTGAGTATTAGTTCCCAATATGCCAGTTGTCTATGTTCCTATGCGAGCACTGCTTTCTTCTTGGTAGCAAAATTGCAATCAGTTTCCACCGGAGGTTTCTGTAGTGTAGTGGTTATCACGTTTGCTTTACACGCAAAAGGTCCCAGGCTCGAAACTGGGCAGAAACAGCGATGCTTTTTGTTCCATAAAGTGGTCTATTCCCCTCCTTTCTAAAGAAGATTTTTGGCCTCCAATGCTAGCTGCACCTTGACAAAACTCACATTAGTCTGCCTACTCCTCTTGATCCAGTTGTCTCCAAGCAAAAGAGCTGGAGTTAGTCCAAAGTAGCGTGTTAGCTTGATCAGGACAGATGTGGATCCTAGTTGTTGCGTGTGGTTAACATGAGCTGCGTGTGGTTAAAATGAGCTGCACGTGGTTAAAACAAGCTTTGCTTGGGTAAAATGAGCCGCTTGTGGGTACACCCTGAGAAGTGTAGGTGGTTTCTGTAGTGTAGTGGTTATCACGTTCGCCTAACACGCGAAAGGTCCCCAGTTCGAAACTGGGCAGAAACATGGCATTTTCTCTGGTCTTCTTTTCTTTTTCACGCAGGCTCCACTTACGCATGCATGAGTCTTTACCTGTCTGGCTTAATCATATTCATGAAAAGCTCTACTTTTCCTCTTTCGGGGCTCCAGGACAAGCAAGAAGTGTCTGGTTTCTGTAGTGTAGTGGTTATCACGTTCGCCTCACACGCGAAAGGTCCCCGGTTCGAAACCGAGCAGAAACAGTGTCTACCTTTAACTTTTTGCCATCCAAAGCACTCCTCCTTCCCTTGCTCCATACGCTTGCAAGCTGGCCCTCAATGTGACTGGCCAGTGTCTTTTCTTCACTCACTTTCTCAGGCAACTGCTAATAGCCTCTTTCAGACTGCCTCTCAGCCATCCCTACATGCATATCCATCTAAGAGAGATCTAAAACTCAACTTGCAAAACACCAAGCTTTGTCTCTTTTCCTTCTCCCTAGATACTGCACTATCTAGAAGTAGAACTGTCCTACCACCTGCTTTGTAAGTTTATATTGCCTGGAATTTGCCTTTGACTCCAACCTCCCTTGTCTTCTTCCTATCCAGCCCTTCTCCAAGTACTGCCACTTTGGTTGCCGTCGCATCATCTGCAAAGTTCAGGCTTTCCCAGTAGTTAAGACTTATGATATTTTGCTGCATGCCATGGTTGTCTTTCCCCTCCCCACCTTTCTATTCCCGAATGCCTTTTTTTTTACTCAAGCATACTCTATTGACCTAAGCCCAACATTTTAGATGTTGTTACCTCTCATAGCTACTTTATTGCTCCCTTTCTCATGTGGAAGGTTCTTTTGAGTATTAGTTCCCAATATGCCAGTTGTCTATGTTCCTATGCGAGCACTGCTTTCTTCTTGGTAGCAAAATTGCAATCAGTTTCCACCGGAGGTTTTTGTAGTGTAGTGGTTATCACATTTGCTTTACACGCAAAAGGTCCCCAGCTCGAAACTGGGCAGAAACAGCAATGCTTTTTGTTCCATAAAGTGGTCTATTCCCCTCCTTTCTAAAGAAGATTTTTGGCCTCCAATGCTAGCTGCACCTTGACAAAACTCACATTAGTCTGCCTACTCCTCTTGATCCAGTTGTCTCCAAGCAAAAGAGCTGGAGTTAGTCCAAAGTAGCGTGTTAGCTTGATCAGGACAGATGTGGATCCTAGTTGTTGCGTGTGGTTAAAATGAGCTGCGTGTGGTTAAAATGAGCTGCACGTGGTTAAAACAAGCTTTGCTTGGGTAAAATGAGCCGCTTGTGGGTACACCTTGAGAAGTGTAGGTGGTTTCTGTAGTGTAGTGGTTATCACGTTCGCCTAACACGCGAAAGGTCCCCAGTTCGAAACTGGGGAGAAACATGGCTTTTTCTCTGGTCTTCTTTCCTTTTCACGCAGGCTCCACTTACGCATGCATGAGTCTTTACCTGTCTGGCTTAATCATATTCATGAAAAGCTCTACTTTTCCTCTTTCGGGGCTCCAGGACAAGCAAGAAGTGTCTGGTTTCTGTAGTGTAGTGGTTATCACGTTCGCCTCACACGCGAAAGGTCCCCGGTTTGAAACCGGGCAGAAACAGTGTCTACCTTTAACTTTTTGCCATCCAAAGCACTCCTCCTTCCCTTGCTCCATACGCTTGCAAGCTGGCCCTCAATGTGACTGGCCAGTGTCTTTTCTTCACTCACTTTCTCAGGCAACTGCTAATAGCCTCTTTCAGACTGCCTCTCAGCCATCCCTACATGCATATCCATCTAAGAGAGATCTAAAACTCAACTTGCAAAACACCAAGCTTTGTCTCTTTTCCTTCTCCCTAGATACTGCACTATCTAGAAGTAGAACTGTCCTATCAACTGCTTTGTAAGTTTATATTGCCTGGAATTTGCCTTTGACTCCAACCTCCCTTGTCTTCTTCCTATCCACCCTTCTCCAAGTACTGCCACTTTGGTTGCCGTCGCATCATCTGCAAAGTTCAGGCTTTCCCAGTAGTTAAGACTTATGATATTTTGCTGCATGCCATGGTTGTCTTTCCCCTCCCCACCTTTCTATTCCCGAATGCCTTTTTTTTTACTCAAGCATACTCTATTGACCTAAGCCCAACATTTTAGATGTTGTTACCTCTCATAGCTACTTTATTGCTCCCTTTCTCATGTGGAAGGTTCTTTTGAGTATTAGTTCCCAATATGCCAGTTGTCTATGTTTCTATGCGAGCACTGCTTTCTTCTTGGTAGCAAAATTGCAATCAGTTTAGACCGGAGGTTTCTGTAGTGTAGTGGTTATCATGTTTGCTTTACACGCAAAAGGTCCCCAGCTCAAAACTGGGCAGAAACAGCGATGCTTTTTGTTCCATAAAGTGGTCTATTCCCCTCCTTTCTAAAGAAGATTTTTGGCCTCCAATGCTAGCTGCACCTTGACAAAACTCACATTAGTCTGCCTACTCCTCTTGATCCAGTTGTCTCCAAGCAAAAGAGCTGGAGTTAGTCCAAAGTAGCGTGTTAGCTTGATCAGGACAGATGTGGATCCTAGTTGTTGCGTGTGGTTAAAATGAGCTGTGTGTGGTTAAAATGAGCTGCACGTGGTTAAAACAAGCTTTGCTTGGGTAAAATGAGCCGCTTGTGGGTACACCCTGAGAAGTGTAGGTGGTTTCTGTAGTGTAGTGGTTATCACGTTCGCCTACCACGCGAAAGGTCCCCAGTTCGAAACTGGGCAGAAACATGGCTTTTTCTCTGGTCTTCTTTCCTTTTCACGCAGGCTCCACTTATGCATGCATGAGTCTTTACCTGTCTGGCTTAATCATATTCATGAAAAGCTCTACTTTTCCTCTTTCGGGGCTCCAGGACAAGCAAGAAGTGTCTGGTTTCTGTAGTGTAGTGGTTATCATGTTTGCCTCACACGTGAAAGGTCCTCGGTTCGAAACCGGGCAGAAACAGTGTCTACCTTTAACTTTTTGCCATCCAAAGCACTCCTTCTTCCCTTGCTCCATACGCTTGCAAGCTGGCCCTCAATGTGACTGGCCAGTGTCTTTTCTTCACTCACTTTCTCAGGCAACTGCTAATAGCCTCTTTCAGACTGCCTCTCAGCCATCCCTACATGCATATCCATCTAAGAGAGATCTAAAACTCAACTTGCAAAACACCAAGCTTTGTCTCTTTTCCTTCTCCCTAGATACTGCACTATCTAGAAGTAGAACTGTCCTACCACCTGCTTTGTAAGTTTATATTGCCTGGAATTTGCCTTCGACTCCAACCTCCCTTGTCTTCTTCCTATCCAGCCCTTCTCCAAGTACTGCCACTTTGGTTGCCGTCGCATCATCTGCAAAGTTCAGGCTTTCCCAGTAGTTAAGACTTATGATATTTTGCTGCATGCCATGGTTGTCTTTCCCCTCCCCACCTTTCTATTCCCGAATGCCTTTTTTTTTACTCAAGCATACTCTATTGACCTAAGCCCAACATTTTAGATGTTGTTACCTCTCATAGCTACTTTATTGCTCCCTTTCTCATGTGGAAGGTTCTTTTGAGTATTAGTTCCCAATATGCCAGTTGTCTATGTTCCTATGCGAGCACTGCTTTCTTCTTGGTAGCAAAATTGCAATCAGTTTCCACCGGAGGTTTCTGTAGTGTAGTGGTTATCACGTTTGCTTTACACGCAAAAGGTCCCCAGCTCGAAACTGGGCAGAAACAGCGATGCTTTTTGTTCCGTAAAGTGGTCTATTCCCCTCCTTTCTAAAGAAGATTTTTGGCCTCCAATGCTAGCTGCACCTTGACAAAACTCACATTAGTCTGCCTACTCCTCTTGATCCAGTTGTCTCCAAGCAAAAGAGCTGGAGTTAGTCCAAAGTAGCGTGTTAGCTTGATCAGGACAGATGTGGATCCTAGTTGTTGCGTGTGGTTAAAATGAGCTGCGTGTGGTTAAAATGAGCTGCACGTGGTTAAAACAAGCTTTGCTTGGGTAAAATGAGCCGCTTGTGGGTACACCCTGAGAAGTGTAGGTGGTTTCTGTAGTGTAGTGGTTATCACGTTCGCCTAACACGCGAAAGGTCCCCAGTTCGAAACTGGGCAGAAACATGGCTTTTTCTCTGGTCTTCTTTCCTTTTCACGCAGGCTCCACTTACGCATGCATGAGTCTTTACCTGTCTGGCTTAATCATATTCATGAAAAGCTCTACTTTTCCTCTTTCGGGGCTCCAGGACAAGCAAGAAGTGTCTGGTTTCTGTAGTGTAGTGGTTATCATGTTTGCCTCACACGCGAAAGGTCCTCGGTTCGAAACCGGGCAGAAACAGTGTCTACCTTTAACTTTTTGCCATCCAAAGCACTCCTCCTTCCCTTGCTCCATACGCTTGCAAGCTGGCCCTCAATGTGACTGGCCAGTGTCTTTTCTTCACTCACTTTCTGAGGCAACTGCTAATAGCCTCTTTCAGACTGCCTCTCAGCCATCCCTACATGCATATCCATCTAAGAGAGATCTAAAACTCAACTTGCAAAACACCAAGCTTTGTCTCTTTTCCTTCTCCCTAGATACTGCACTATCTAGAAGTAGAACTGTCCTACCACCTGCTTTGTAAGTTTATATTGCCTGGAATTTGCCTTTGACTCCAACCTCCCTTGTCTTCTTCCTATCCAGCCCTTCTCCAAGTACTGCCACTTTGGTTGCCGTCGCATCATCTGCAAAGTTCAGGCTTTCCCAGTAGTTAAGACTTATGATATTTTGCTGCATGCCATGGTTGTCTTTCCCCTCCCCACCTTTCTATTCCCGAATGCCTTTTTTTTTACTCAAGCATACTCTATTGACCTAAGCCCAACATTTTAGATGTTGTTACCTCTCATAGCTACTTTATTGCTCCCTTTCTCATGTGGAAGGTTCTTTTGAGTATTCGTTCCCAATATGCCAGTTGTCTATGTTCCTATGCGAGCACTGCTTTCTTCTTGGTAGCAAAATTGCAATCAGTTTCCACCGGAGGTTTCTGTAGTGTAGTGGTTATCACGTTTGCTTTACACGCAAAAGGTCCCCAGCTCGAAACTGGGCAGAAACAGCGATGCTTTTTGTTCCATAAAGTGGTCTATTCCCCTCCTTTCTAAAGAAGATTTTTGGCCTCCAATGCTAGCTGCACCTTGACAAAACTCACATTAGTCTGCCTACTCCTCTTGATCCAGTTGTCTCCAAGCAAAAGAGCTGGAGTTAGTCCAAAGTAGCGTGTTAGCTTGATCAGGACAGATGTGGATCCTAGTTGTTGCGTGTGGTTAAAATGAGCTGCGTGTGGTTAAAATGAGCTGCACGTGGTTAAAACAAGCTTTGCTTGGGTAAAATGAGCCGCTTGTGGGTACACCCTGAGAAGTGTAGGTGGTTTCTGTAGTGTAGTGGTTATCACGTTCGCCTAACACGCGAAAGGTCCCCAGTTCGAAACTGGGCAGAAACATGGCTTTTTCTCTGGTCTTCTTTCCTTTTCACGCAGGCTCCACTTACGCATGCATGAGTCTTTACCTGTCTGGCTTAATCATATTTATGAAAAGCTCTACTTTTCCTCTTTTGGGGCTCCAGGACAAGCAAGAAGTGTCTGGTTTCTGTAGTGTAGTGGTTATCACGTTCGCCTCACATGCGAAAGGTCCCCGGTTCGAAACCGGGCAGAAACAGTGTCTACCTTTAACTTTTTGCCATCCAAAGCACTCCTCCTTCCCTTGCTCCATACGCTTGCAAGCTGGCCCTCAATGTGACTGGCCAGTGTCTTTTCTTCACTCACTTTCTCAGGCAACTGCTAATAGCCTCTTTCAGACTGCCTCTCAGCCATCCCTACATGCATATCCATCTAAGAGAGATCTAAAACTCAACTTGCAAAACACCAAGCTTTGTCTCTTTTCCTTCTCCCTAGATACTGCACTATCTAGAAGTAGAACTGTCCTACCACCTGCTTTGTAAGTTTATATTGCCTGGAATTTGCCTTTGACTCCAACCTCCCTTGTCTTCTTCCTATCCAGCCCTTCTCCAAGTACTGCCACTTTGGTTGCCGTCGCATCATCTGCAAAGTTCAGGCTTTCCCAGTAGTTAAGACTTATGATATTTTGCTGCATGCCATGGTTGTCTTTCCCCTCCCCACCTTTCTATTCCCGAATGCCTTTTTTTTTACTCAAGCATACTCTATTGACCTAAGCCCAACATTTTAGATGTTGTTACCTCTCATAGCTACTTTATTGCTCCCTTTCTCATGTGGAAGGTTCTTTTGAGTATTCGTTCCCAATATGCCAGTTGTCTATGTTCCTATGCGAGCACTGCTTTCTTCTTGGTAGCAAAATTGCAATCAGTTTCCACCGGAGGTTTCTGTAGTGTAGTGGTTATCACGTTTGCTTTACACGCAAAAGGTCCCAGCCTCGAAACTGGGCAGAAACAGCGATGCTTTTTGTTCCATAAAGTGGTCTATTCCCCTCCTTTCTAAAGAAGATTTTTGGCCTCCAATGCTAGCTGCACCTTGACAAAACTCACATTAGTCTGCCTACTCCTCTTGATCCAGTTGTCTCCAAGCAAAAGAGCTGGAGTTAGTCCAAAGTAGCGTGTTAGCTTGATCAGGACAGATGTGGATCCTAGTTGTTGCGTGTGGTTAAAATGAGCTGCGTGTGGTTAAAATGAGCTGCACGTGGTTAAAACAAGCTTTGCTTGGGTAAAATGAGCCGCTTGTGGGTACACCCTGAGAAGTGTAGGTGGTTTCTGTAGTGTAGTGGTTATCACGTTCGCCTAACACGCGAAAGGTCCCCAGTTCGAAACTGGGCAGAAACATGGCTTTTTCTCTGGTCTTCTTTCCTTTTCACGCAGGCTCCACTTACGCATGCATGAGTCTTTACCTGTCTGGCTTAATCATATTCATGAAAAGCTCTACTTTTCCTCTTTCGGGGCTCCAGGACAAGCAAGAAGTGTCTGGTTTCTGTAGTGTAGTGGTTATCACGTTCGCCTCACATGCGAAAGGTCCCCGGTTCAAAACCGGGCAGAAACAGTGCCTACCTTTAACTTTTTGCCATCCAAAGCACTCCTCCTTCCCTTGCTCCATACGCTTGCAAGCTGGCCCTCAATGTGACTGGCCAGTGTCTTTTCTTCACTCACTTTCTCAGGCAACTGCTAATAGCCTCTTTCAGACTGCCTCTCAGCCATCCCTACATGCATATCCATCTAAGAGAGATCTAAAACTCAACTTGCAAAACACCAAGCTTTGTCTCTTTTCCTTCTCCCTAGATACTGCACTATCTAGAAGTAGAACTGTCCTACCACCTGCTTTGTAAGTTTATATTGCCTGGAATTTGCCTTTGACTCCAACCTCCCTTGTCTTCTTCCTATCCAGCCCTTCTCCAAGTACTGCCACTTTGGTTGCCGTCGCATCATCTGCAAAGTTCAGGCTTTCCCAGTAGTTAAGACTTATGATATTTTGCTGCATGCCATGGTTGTCTTTCCCCTCCCCACCTTTCTATTCCCGAATGCCTTTTTTTTTACTCAAGCATACTCTATTGACCTAAGCCCAACATTTTAGATGTTGTTACCTCTCATAGCTACTTTATTGCTCCCTTTCTTATGTGGAAGGTTCTTTTGAGTATTAGTTCCCAATATGCCAGTTGTCTATGTTCCTATGCGAGCACTGCTTTCTTCTTGGTAGCAAAATTGCAATCAGTGTCCACCGGAGGTTTCTGTAGTGTAGTGGTTATCACGTTTGCTTTACACGCAAAAGGTCCCCAGCTCGAAACTGGGCAGAAACAGCGATGCTTTTTGTTCCATAAAGTGGTCTATTCCCCTCCTTTCTAAAGAAGATTTTTGGCCTCCAATGCTAGCTGCACCTTGACAAAACTCACATTAGTCTGCCTACTCCTCTTGATCCAGTTGTCTCCAAGCAAAAGAGCTGGAGTTAGTCCAAAGTAGCGTGTTAGCTTGATCAGGACAGATGTGGATCCTAGTTGTTGCGTGTGGTTAAAATGAGCTGCGTGTGGTTAAAATGAGCTGCACGTGGTTAAAACAAGCTTTGCTTGGGTAAAATGAGCCGCTTGTGGGTACACCCTGAGAAGTGTAGGTGGTTTCTGTAGTGTAGTGGTTATCACGTTCGCCTAACACGCGAAAGGTCCCCAGTTCGAAACTGGGCAGAAACATGGCTTTTTCTCTGGTCTTCTTTCCTTTTCACGCAGGCTTCACTTACGCATGCATGAGTCTTTACCTGTCTGGCTTAATCATATTCATGAAAAGCTCTACTTTTCCTCTTTCGGGGCTCCAGGACAAGCAAGAAGTGTCTGGTTTCTGTAGTGTAGTGGTTATCACGGTCGCCTCACACGCGAAAGGTCCCCGGTTCGAAACCGGGCAGAAACAGTGTCGACCTTTAACTTTTTGCCATCCAAAGCACTCCTCCTTCCCTTGCTCCATATGCTTGCAAGCTGGCCCTCAATGTGACTGGCCAGTGTCTTTTCTTCACTCACTTTCTCAGGCAACTGCTAATAGCCTCTTTCAGACTGCCTCTCAGCCATCCCTACATGCATATCCATCTAAGAGAGATCTAAAACTCAACTTGCAAAACACCAAGCTTTGTCTCTTTTCCTTCTCCCTAGATACTGCACTACCTAGAAGTAGAACTGTCCTACCACCTGCTTTGTAAGTTTATATTGCCTGGAATTTGCCTTTGACTCCAACCTCCCTTGTCTTCTTCCTATCCAGCCCTTCTCCAAGTACTGCCACTTTGGTTGCCGTCGCATCATCTGCAAAGTTCAGGCTTTCCCAGTAGTTAAGACTTATGATATTTTGCTGCATGCCATGGTTGTCTTTCCCCTCCCCACCTTTCTATTCCCGAATGCCTTTTTTTTTACTCAAGCATACTCTATTGACCTAAGCCCAACATTTTAGATGTTGTTACCTCTCATAGCTACTTTATTGCTCCCTTTCTCATGTGGAAGGTTCTTTTGAGTATTAGTTCCCAATATGCCAGTTGTCTATGTTCCTATGCGAGCACTGCTTTCTTCTTGGTAGCAAAATTGCAATCAGTTTCCACCGGAGGTTTCTGTAGTGTAGTGGTTATCACGTTTGCTTTACACGCAAAAGGTCCCAGGCTCGAAACTGGGCAGAAACAGCGATGCTTTTTGTTCCATAAAGTGGTCTATTCCCCTCCTTTCTAAAGAAGATTTTTGGCCTCCAATGCTAGCTGCACCTTGACAAAACTCACATTAGTCTGCCTACTCCTCTTGATCCAGTTGTCTCCAAGCAAAAGAGCTGGAGTTAGTCCAAAGTAGCGTGTTAGCTTGATCAGGACAGATGTGGATCCTAGTTGTTGCGTGTGGTTAACATGAGCTGCGTGTGGTTAAAATGAGCTGCACGTGGTTAAAACAAGCTTTGCTTGGGTAAAATGAGCCGCTTGTGGGTACACCCTGAGAAGTGTAGGTGGTTTCTGTAGTGTAGTGGTTATCATGTTCGCCTAACACGCGAAAGGTCCCCAGTTCGAAACTGGGCAGAAACATGGCTTTTTCTCTGGTCTTCTTTCCTTTTCACGCAGGCTCCACTTACGCATGCATGAGTCTTTACCTGTCTTGCTTAATCATATTCATGAAAAGCTCTACTTTTCCTCTTTCGGGGCTCCAGGACAAGCAAGAAGTGTCTGGTTACTGTAGTGTAGTGGTTATCACGTTCGACTCACACTCTAAAGGTCCCCGGTTCGAAACCGGGCAGAAACAGTGTCTACCTTTAACTTTTTGCCATCCAAAGCACTCCTCCTTCCCTTGCTCCATACGCTTGCAAGCTGGCCCTCAATGTGACTGGCCAGTGTCTTTTCTTCACTCACTTTCTCAGGCAACTGCTAATAGCCTCTTTCAGACTGCCTCTCAGCCATCCCTACATGCATATCCATCTAAGAGAGATCTAAAACTCAACTTGCAAAACACCAAGCTTTGTCTCTTATCCTTCTCCCTAGATACTGCACTATCTAGAAGTAGAACTGTCCTACCACCTGCTTTGTAAGTTTATATTGCCTGGAATTTGCCTTTGACTCCAACCTCCCTTGTCTTCTTCCTATCCAGCCCTTCTCCAAGTACTGCCACTTTGGTTGCCGTCGCATCATCTGCAAAGTTCAGGCTTTCCCAGTAGTTAAGACTTATGATATTTTGCTGCATGCCATGGTTGTCTTTCCCCTCCCCACCTTTCTATTCCCGAATGCCTTTTTTTTTTACTCAAGCATACTCTATTGACCTAAGCCCAACATTTTAGATGTTGTTACCTCTCATAGCTACTTTATTGCTCCCTTTCTCATGTGGAAGGTTCTTTTGAGTATTAGTTCCCAATATGCCAGTTGTCTATGTTCCTATGCGAGCACTGCTTTCTTCTTGGTAGCAAAATTGCAATCAGTTTCCACCGGAGGTTTTTGTAGTGTAGTGGTTATCACATTTGCTTTACACGCAAAAGATCCCCAGCTCGAAACTGGGCAGAAACAGCGATGCTTTTTGTTCCATAAAGTGGTCTATTCCCCTCCTTTCTAAAGAAGATTTTTGGCCTCCAATGCTAGCTGCACCTTGACAAAACTCACATTAGTCTGCCTACTCCTCTTGATCCAGTTGTCTCCAAGCAAAAGAGCTGGAGTTAGTCCAAAGTAGCGTATTAGCTTGATCAGGACAGATGTGGATCCTAGTTGTTGCGTGTGGTTAAAATGAGCTGCGTGTGGTTAAAATGAGCTGCACGTGGTTAAAACAAGCTTTGCTTGGGTAAAATGAGCCGCTTGTGGGTACACCCTGAAAAGTGTAGGTGGTTTCTGTAGTGTAGTGGTTATCACATTCGCCTAACACGCGAAAGGTCCCCAGTTCGAAACTGGGCAGAAACATGGCTTTTTCTCTGGTCTTCTTTCCTTTTCACGCAGGCTCCACTTACGCATGCATGAGTCTTTACCTGTCTGGCTTAATCATATTCATGAAAAGCTCTACTTTTCCTCTTTCGGGGCTCCAGGACAAGCAAGAAGTGTCTGGTTTCTGTAGTGTAGTGGTTATCACGTTCGCCTCACACGCGAAAGGTCCCCGGTTTGAAACTGGGCAGAAACAGTGTCTACCTTTAACTTTTTGCCATCCAAAGCACTCCTCCTTCCCTTGCTCCATACGCTTGCAAGCTGGCCCTCAATGTGACTGGCCAGTGTCTTTTCTTCACTCACTTTCTCAGGCAACTGCTAATAGCCTCTTTCAGACTGCCTCTCAGCCATCCCTACATGCATATCCATCTAAGAGAGATCTAAAACTCAACTTGCAAAACACCAAGCTTTGTCTCTTTTCCTTCTCCCTAGATACTGCACTATCTAGAAGTAGAACTGTCCTACCACCTGCTTTGTAAGTTTATATTGCCTGGAATTTGCCTTCGACTCCAACCTCCCTTGTCTTCTTCCTATCCAGCCCTTCTCCAAGTACTGCCACTTTGGTTGCCGTCGCATCATCTGCAAAGTTCAGGCTTTCCCAGTAGTTAAGACTTATGATATTTTGCTGCATGCCATGGTTGTCTTTCCCCTCCCCACCTTTCTATTCCCGAATGCCATTTTTTTTACTCAAGCATACTCTATTGACCTAAGCCCAACATTTTAGATGTTGTTACCTCTCATAGCTACTTTATTGCTCCCTTTCTCATGTGGAAGGTTCTTTTGAGTATTAGTTCCCAATATGCCAGTTGTCTATGTTCCTATGCGAGCACTGCTTTCTTCTTGGTAGCAAAATTGCAATCAGTTTCCACCGGAGGTTTCTGTAGTGTAGTGGTTATCACGTTTGCTTTACACGCAAAAGGTCCCCAGCTCGAAAAGGGGCAGAAACAGCGATGCTTTTTGTTCCATAAAGTGGTCTATTCCCCTCCTTTCTAAAGAAGATTTTTGGCCTCCAATGCTAGCTGCACCTTGACAAAACTAACATTAGTCTGCCTACTCCTCTTGATCCAGTTGTCTCCAAGCAAAAGAGCTGGAGTTAGTCCAAAGTAGCGTGTTAGCTTGATCAGGACAGATGTGGATCCTAGTTGTTGCGTGTGGTTAAAATGAGCTGCACGTGGTTAAAACAAGCTTTGCTTGGGTAAAATGAGCCGCTTGTGGGTACACCCTGAGAAGTGTAGGTGGTTTCTGTAGTGTAGTGGTTATCATGTTCGCCTAACACGCGAAAGGTCCCCAGTTCGAAACTGGGCAGAAACATGGCTTTTTCTCTGGTCTTCTTTCCTTTTCACGCAGGCTCCACTTACGCATGCATGAGTCTTTACCTGTCTTGCTTAATCATATTCATGAAAAGCTCTACTTTTCCTCTTTCGGGGCTCCAGGACAAGCAAGAAGTGTCTGGTTACTGTAGTGTAGTGGTTATCACGTTCGACTCACACTCTAAAGGTCCCCGGTTCGAAACCGGGCAGAAACAGTGTCTACCTTTAACTTTTTGCCATCCAAAGCACTCCTCCTTCCCTTGCTCCATACGCTTGCAAGCTGGCCCTCAATGTGACTGGCCAGTGTCTTTTCTTCACTCACTTTCTCAGGCAACTGCTAATAGCCTCTTTCAGACTGCCTCTCAGCCATCCCTACATGCATATCCATCTAAGAGAGATCTAAAACTCAACTTGCAAAACACCAAGCTTTGTCTCTTTTCCTTCTCCCTAGATACTGCACTATCTAGAAGTAGAACTGTCCTACCACCTGCTTTGTAAGTTTATATTGCCTGGAATTTGCCTTTGACTCCAACCTCCCTTGTCTTCTTCCTATCCAGCCCTTCTCCAAGTACTGCCACTTTGGTTGCCGTCGCATCATCTGCAAAGTTCAGGCTTTCCCAGTAGTTAAGACTTATGATATTTTGCTGCATGCCATGGTTGTCTTTCCCCTCCCCACCTTTCTATTCCCGAATGCCTTTTTTTTTACTCAAGCATACTCTATTGACCTAAGCCCAACATTTTAGATGTTGTTACCTCTCATAGCTACTTTATTGCTCCCTTTCTCATGTGGAAGGTTCTTTTGAGTATTAGTTCCCAATATGCCAGTTGTCTATGTTCCTATGCGAGCACTGCTTTCTTCTTGGTAGCAAAATTGCAATCAGTTTCCACCGGAGGTTTTTGTAGTGTAGTGGTTATCACATTTGCTTTACACGCAAAAGGTCCCCAGCTCGAAACTGGGCAGAAACAGCGATGCTTTTTGTTCCATAAAGTGGTCTATTCCCCTCCTTTCTAAAGAAGATTTTTGGCCTCCAATGCTAGCTGCACCTTGACAAAACTCACATTAGTCTGCCTACTCCTCTTGATCCAGTTGTCTCCAAGCAAAAGAGCTGGAGTTAGTCCAAAGTAGCGTATTAGCTTGATCAGGACAGATGTGGATCCTAGTTGTTGCGTGTGGTTAAAATGAGCTGCGTGTGGTTAAAATGAGCTGCACGTGGTTAAAACAAGTTTTGCTTGGGTAAAATGAGCCGCTTGTGGGTACACCCTGAAAAGTGTAGGTGGTTTCTGTAGTGTAGTGGTTATCACATTCGCCTAACACGCGAAAGGTCCCCAGTTCGAAACTGGGCAGAAACATGGCTTTTTCTCTGGTCTTCTTTCCTTTTCACGCAGGCTCCACTTACGCATGCATGAGTCTTTACCTGTCTGGCTTAATCATATTCATGAAAAGCTCTACTTTTCCTCTTTCGGGGCTCCAGGACAAGCAAGAAGTGTCTGGTTACTGTAGTGTAGTGGTTATCACGTTCGACTCACACTCTAAAGGTCCCCGGTTCGAAACCGGGCAGAAACAGTGTCTACCTTTAACTTTTTGCCATCCAAAGCACTCCTCCTTCCCTTGCTCCATACGCTTGCAAGCTGGCCCTCAATGTGACTGGCCAGTGTCTTTTCTTCACTCACTTTCTCAGGCAACTGCTAATAGCCTCTTTCAGACTGCCTCTCAGCCATCCCTACATGCATATCCATCTAAGAGAGATCTAAAACTCAACTTGCAAAACACCAAGCTTTGTCTCTTTTCCTTCTCCCTAGATACTGCACTATCTAGAAGTAGAACTGTCCTACCACCTGCTTTGTAAGTTTATATTGCCTGGAATTTGCCTTTGACTCCAACCTCCCTTGTCTTCTTCCTATCCAGCCCTTCTCCAAGTACTGCCACTTTGGTTGCCGTCGCATCATCTGCAAAGTTCAGGCTTTCCCAGTAGTTAAGACTTATGATATTTTGCTGCATGCCATGGTTGTCTTTCCCCTCCCCACCTTTCTATTCCCGAATGCCTTTTTTTTTACTCAAGCATACTCTATTGACCTAAGCCCAACATTTTAGATGTTGTTACCTCTCATAGCTACTTTATTGCTCCCTTTCTCATGTGGAAGGTTCTTTTGAGTATTAGTTCCCAATATGCCAGTTGTCTATGTTCCTATGCGAGCACTGCTTTCTTCTTGGTAGCAAAATTGCAATCAGTTTCCACCGGAGGTTTCTGTAGTGTAGTGGTTATCACGTTTGCTTTACACGCAAAAGGTCCCCAGCTCGAAAAGGGGCAGAAACAGCGATGCTTTTTGTTCCATAAAGTGGTCTATTCCCCTCCTTTCTAAAGAAGATTTTTGGCCTCCAATGCTAGCTGCACCTTGACAAAACTAACATTAGTCTGCCTACTCCTCTTGATCCAGTTGTCTCCAAGCAAAAGAGCTGGAGTTAGTCCAAAGTAGCGTGTTAGCTTGATCAGGACAGATGTGGATCCTAGTTGTTGCGTGTGGTTAAAATGAGCTGCACGTGGTTAAAACAAGCTTTGCTTGGGTAAAATGAGCCGCTTGTGGGTACACCCTGAGAAGTGTAGGTGGTTTCTGTAGTGTAGTGGTTATCATGTTCGCCTAACACGCGAAAGGTCCCCAGTTCGAAACTGGGCAGAAACATGGCTTTTTCTCTGGTCTTCTTTCCTTTTCACGCAGGCTCCACTTACGCATGCATGAGTCTTTACCTGTCTTGCTTAATCATATTCATGAAAAGCTCTACTTTTCCTCTTTCGGGGCTCCAGGACAAGCAAGAAGTGTCTGGTTACTGTAGTGTAGTGGTTATCACGTTCGACTCACACTCTAAAGGTCCCCGGTTCGAAACCGGGCAGAAACAGTGTCTACCTTTAACTTTTTGCCATCCAAAGCACTCCTCCTTCCCTTGCTCCATACGCTTGCAAGCTGGCCCTCAATGTGACTGGCCAGTGTCTTTTCTTCACTCACTTTCTCAGGCAACTGCTAATAGCCTCTTTCAGACTGCCTCTCAGCCATCCCTACATGCATATCCATCTAAGAGAGATCTAAAACTCAACTTGCAAAACACCAAGCTTTGTCTCTTTTCCTTCTCCCTAGATACTGCACTATCTAGAAGTAGAACTGTCCTACCACCTGCTTTGTAAGTTTATATTGCCTGGAATTTGCCTTTGACTCCAACCTCCCTTGTCTTCTTCCTATCCAGCCCTTCTCCAAGTACTGCCACTTTGGTTGCCGTCGCATCATCTGCAAAGTTCAGGCTTTCCCAGTAGTTAAGACTTATGATATTTTGCTGCATGCCATGGTTGTCTTTCCCCTCCCCACCTTTCTATTCCCGAATGCCTTTTTTTTTACTCAAGCATACTCTATTGACCTAAGCCCAACATTTTAGATGTTGTTACCTCTCATAGCTACTTTATTGCTCCCTTTCTCATGTGGAAGGTTCTTTTGAGTATTAGTTCCCAATATGCCAGTTGTCTATGTTCCTATGCGAGCACTGCTTTCTTCTTGGTAGCAAAATTGCAATCAGTTTCCACCGGAGGTTTTTGTAGTGTAGTGGTTATCACATTTGCTTTACACGCAAAAGGTCCCCAGCTCGAAACTGGGCAGAAACAGCGATGCTTTTTGTTCCATAAAGTGGTCTATTCCCCTCCTTTCTAAAGAAGATTTTTGGCCTCCAATGCTAGCTGCACCTTGACAAAACTCACATTAGTCTGCCTACTCCTCTTGATCCAGTTGTCTCCAAGCAAAAGAGCTGGAGTTAGTCCAAAGTAGCGTATTAGCTTGATCAGGACAGATGTGGATCCTAGTTGTTGCGTGTGGTTAAAATGAGCTGCGTGTGGTTAAAATGAGCTGCACGTGGTTAAAACAAGCTTTGCTTGGGTAAAATGAGCCGCTTGTGGGTACACCCTGAAAAGTGTAGGTGGTTTCTGTAGTGTAGTGGTTATCACATTCGCCTAACACGCGAAAGGTCCCCAGTTCGAAACTGGGCAGAAACATGGCTTTTTCTCTGGTCTTCTTTCCTTTTCACGCAGGCTCCACTTACGCATGCATGAGTCTTTACCTGTCTGGCTTAATCATATTCATGAAAAGCTCTACTTTTCCTCTTTCGGGGCTCCAGGACAAGCAAGAAGTGTCTGGTTTCTGTAGTGTAGTGGTTATCACGTTCGCCTCACACGCGAAAGGTCCCCGGTTTGAAACTGGGCAGAAACAGTGTCTACCTTTAACTTTTTGCCATCCAAAGCACTCCTCCTTCCCTTGCTCCATACGCTTGCAAGCTGGCCCTCAATGTGACTGGCCAGTGTCTTTTCTTCACTCACTTTCTCAGGCAACTGCTAATAGCCTCTTTCAGACTGCCTCTCAGCCATCCCTACATGCATATCCATCTAAGAGAGATCTAAAACTCAACTTGCAAAACACCAAGCTTTGTCTCTTTTCCTTCTCCCTAGATACTGCACTATCTAGAAGTAGAACTGTCCTACCACCTGCTTTGTAAGTTTATATTGCCTGGAATTTGCCTTCGACTCCAACCTCCCTTGTCTTCTTCCTATCCAGCCCTTCTCCAAGTACTGCCACTTTGGTTGCCGTCGCATCATCTGCAAAGTTCAGGCTTTCCCAGTAGTTAAGACTTATGATATTTTGCTGCATGCCATGGTTGTCTTTCCCCTCCCCACCTTTCTATTCCCGAATGCCTTTTTTTTTACTCAAGCATACTCTATTGACCTAAGCCCAACATTTTAGATGTTGTTACCTCTCATAGCTACTTTATTGCTCCCTTTCTCATGTGGAAGGTTCTTTTGAGTATTAGTTCCCAATATGCCAGTTGTCTATGTTCCTATGCGAGCACTGCTTTCTTCTTGGTAGCAAAATTGCAATCAGTTTCCACCGGAGGTTTCTGTAGTGTAGTGGTTATCACGTTTGCTTTACACGCAAAAGGTCCCCAGCTCGAAAAGGGGCAGAAACAGCGATGCTTTTTGTTCCATAAAGTGGTCTATTCCCCTCCTTTCTAAAGAAGATTTTTGGCCTCCAATGCTAGCTGCACCTTGACAAAACTAACATTAGTCTGCCTACTCCTCTTGATCCAGTTGTCTCCAAGCAAAAGAGCTGGAGTTAGTCCAAAGTAGCGTGTTAGCTTGATCAGGACAGATGTGGATCCTAGTTGTTGCGTGTGGTTAAAATGAGCTGCGTGTGGTTAAAATGAGCTGCACGTGGTTAAAACAAGCTTTGCTTGGGTAAAATGAGCCGCTTGTGGGTACACCCTGAGAAGTGTAGGTGGTTCCTGTAGTGTAGTGGTTATCACGTTTGCCTAACACGCGAAAGGTCCCCAGTTCGAAACTGGGCAGAAACATGGCTTTTTCTCTGGTCTTCTTTCCTTTTCACGCAGGCTCCACTTACGCATGCATGAGTCTTTACCTGTCTGGCTTAATCATATTCATGAAAAGCTCTACTTTTCCTCTTTCGGGGCTCCAGGACAAGCAAGAAGTGTCTGGTTTCTGTAGTGTAGTGGTTATCACGGTCGCCTCACACGCGAAAGGTCCCCGGTTCGAAACCGGGCAGAAACAGTGTCGACCTTTAACTTTTTGCCATCCAAAGCACTCCTCCTTCCCTTGCTCCATACGCTTGCAAGCTGGCCCTCAATGTGACTGGCCAGTGTCTTTTCTTCACTCACTTTCTCAGGCAACTGCTAATAGCCTCTTTCAGACTGCCTCTCAGCCATCCCTACATGCATATCCATCTAAGAGAGATCTAAAACTCAACTTGCAAAACACCAAGCTTTGTCTCTTTTCCTTCTCCCTAGATACTGCACTATCTAGAAGTAGAACTGTCCTACCACCTGCTTTGTAAGTTTATATTGCCTGGAATTTGCCTTCGACTCCAACCTCCCTTGTCCTCTTCCTATCCAGCCCTTCTCCAAGTACTGCCACTTTGGTTGCCGTCGCATCATCTGCAAAGTTCAGGCTTTCCCAGTCGTCAAGACTTATGATATTTTGCTGCATGCCATGGTTGTCTTTCCCCTCCCCACCTTTCTATTCCCAAATGCCTTTTTTTTTACTCAAGCATACTCTATTGACCTAAGCCCAACATTTTAGATGTTGTTACCTCTCATAGCTACTTTATTGCTCCCTTTCTCATGTGGAAGGTTCTTTTGAGTATTAGTTCCCAATATGCCAGTTGTCTATGTTCCTATGCGAGCACTGCTTTCTTCTTGGTAGCAAAATTGCAATCAGTTTCCACCGGATTTTTCTGTAGTGTAGTGGTTATCATGTTTGCTTTACACGCTAAAGGTCCCCAGCTCGAAACTGGGCAGAAACAGCGATGCTTTTTGTTCCATAAAGTGGTCTATTCCCCTCCTTTCTAAAGAAGATTTTTGGCCTCCAATGCTAGCTGCACCTTGACAAAACTCACATTAGTCTGCCTACTCCTCTTGATCCAGTTGTCTCCAAGCAAAAGAGCTGGAGTTAGTCCAAAGTAGCGTGTTAGCTTGATCAGGACAGATGTGGATCCTAGTTGTTGCGTGTGGTTAAAATGAGCTGCGTGTGGTTAAAATGAGCTGCATGTGGTTAAAACAAGCTTTGCTTGGGTAAAATGAGCCGCTTGTGGGTACACCCTGAGAAGTGTAGGTGGTTTCTGTAGTGTAGTGGTTATCACGTTCGCCTAACACGCGAAAGGTCCCCAGTTCGAAACTGGGGAGAAACATGGCTTTTTCTCTGGTCTTCTTTCCTTTTCACGCAGGCTCCACTTACGCATGCATGAGTCTTTACCTGTCTGGCTTAATCATATTCATGAAAAGCTCTACTTTTCCTCTTTCGGGGCTCCAGGACAAGCAAGAAGTGTCTGGTTTCTGTAGTGTAGTGGTTATCACGTTTGCCTCACACGCGAAAGGTCCCCGGTTTGAAACCGGGCAGAAACAGTGTCTACCTTTAACTTTTTGCCATCCAAAGCACTCCTCCTTCCCTTGCTCCATACGCTTGCAAGCTGGCCCTCAATGTGACTGGCCAGTGTCTTTTCTTCACTCACTTTCTCAGGCAACTGCTAATAGCCTCTTTCAGACTGCCTCTCAGCCATCCCTACATGCATATCCATCTAAGAGAGATCTAAAACTCAACTTGCAAAACACCAAGCTTTGTCTCTTTTCCTTCTCCCTAGATACTGCACTATCTAGAAGTAGAACTGTCCTATCAACTGCTTTGTAAGTTTATATTGCCTGGAATTTGCCTTTGACTCCAACCTCCCTTGTCTTCTTCCTATCCACCCTTCTCCAAGTACTGCCACTTTGGTTGCCGTCGCATCATCTGCAAAGTTCAGGCTTTCCCAGTAGTTAAGACTTATGATATTTTGCTGCATGCCATGGTTGTCTTTCCCCTCCCCACCTTTCTATTCCCGAATGCCTTTTTTTTTACTCAAGCATACTCTATTGACCTAAGCCCAACATTTTAGATGTTGTTACCTCTCATAGCTACTTTATTGCTCCCTTTCTCATGTGGAAGGTTCTTTTGAGTATTAGTTCCCAATATGCCAGTTGTCTATGTTTCTATGCGAGCACTGCTTTCTTCTTGGTAGCAAAATTGCAATCAGTTTCCACCGGAGGTTTCTGTAGTGTAGTGGTTATCATGTTGGCTTTACACGCAAAAGGTCCCCAGCTCAAAACTGGGCAGAAACAGCGATGCTTTTTGTTCCATAAAGTGGTCTATTCCCCTCCTTTCTAAAGAAGATTTTTGGCCTCCAATGCTAGCTGCACCTTGACAAAACTCACATTAGTCTGCCTACTCCTCTTGATCCAGTTGTCTCCAAGCAAAAGAGCTGGAGTTAGTCCAAAGTAGCGTGTTAGCTTGATCAGGACAGATGTGGATCCTAGTTGTTGCGTGTGGTTAAAATGAGCTGTGTGTGGTTAAAATGAGCTGCACGTGGTTAAAACAAGCTTTGCTTGGGTAAAATGAGCCGCTTGTGGGTACACCCTGAGAAGTGTAGGTGGTTTCTGTAGTGTAGTGGTTATCACGTTCGCCTAACACGCGAAAGGTCCCCAGTTCGAAACTGGGCAGGAACATGGCTTTTTCTCTGGTCTTCTTTCCTTTTCACGCAGGCTCCACTTACGCATGCATGAGTCTTTACCTGTCTGGCTTAATCATATTCATGAAAAGCTCTACTTTTCCTCTTTCGGGGCTCCAGGACAAGCAAGAAGTGTCTGGTTTCTGTAGTGTAGTGGTTATTATGTTTGCCTCACACGTGAAAGGTCCTCGGTTCGAAACCGGGCAGAAACAGTGTCTACCTTTAACTTTTTGCCATCCAAAGCACTCCTTCTTCCCTTGCTCCATACGCTTGCAAAATGGCCCTCAATGTGACTGGCCAGTGTTTTTTCTTCACTCACTTTCTCAGGCAACTGCTAATAGCCTCTTTCAGACTGCCTCTCAGCCATCCCTACATGCATATCCATCTAAGAGAGATCTAAAACTCAACTTGCAAAACACCAAGCTTTGTCTCTTTTCCTTCTCCCTAGATACTGCACTATCTAGAAGTAGAACTGTCCTACCACCTGCTTTGTAAGTTTATATTGCCTGGAATTTGCCTTCGACTCCAACCTCCCTTGTCTTCTTCCTATCCAGCCCTTCTCCAAGTACTGCCACTTTGGTTGCCGTCGCATCATCTGCAAAGTTCAGGCTTTCCCAGTCGTTAAGACTTATGATATTTTGCTGCATGCCATGGTTGTCTTTCCCCTCCCCACCTTTCTATTCCCGAATGCCTTTTTTTTTACTCAAGCATACTCTATTGACCTAAGCCCAACATTTTAGATGTTGTTACCTCTCATAGCTACTTTATTGCTCCCTTTCTCATGTGGAAGGTTCTTTTGAGTATTAGTTCCCAATATGCCAGTTGTCTATGTTCCTATGCGAGCACTGCTTTCTTCTTGGTAGCAAAATTGCAATCAGTTTCCACCGGAGGTTTCTGTAGTGTAGTGGTTATCACGTTTGCTTTACACGCAAAAGGTCCCCAGCTCAAAACTGGGCAGAAACAGCGATGCTTTTTGTTCCATAAAGTGGTCTATTCCCCTCCTTTCTAAAGAAGATTTTTGGCCTCCAATGCTAGCTGCACCTTGACAAAACTCACATTAGTCTGCCTACTCCTCTTGATCCAGTTGTCTCCAAGCAAAAGAGCTGGAGTTAGTCCAAAGTAGCGTGTTAGCTTGATCAGGACAGATGTGGATCCTAGTTGTTGCGTGTGGTTAAAATGAGCTGCGTGTGGTTAAAATGAGCTGCACGTGGTTAAAACAAGCTTTGCTTGGGTAAAATGAGCCGCTTGTGGGTACACCCTGAGAAGTGTAGGTGGTTTCTGTAGTGTAGTGGTTATCACGTTCGCCTAACACGCGAAAGGTCCCCAGTTCGAAACTGGGCAGAAACATGGCTTTTTCTCTGGTCTTCTTTCCTTTTCACGCAGGCTCCACTTACGCATGCATGAGTCTTTACCTGTCTGGCTTAATCATATTCATGAAAAGCTCTACTTTTCCTCTTTCGGGGCTCCAGGACAAGCAAGTAGTGTCTGGTTTCTGTAGTGTAGTGGTTATCATGTTTGCCTCACACGCGAAAGGTCCTCGGTTCGAAACCGGGCAGAAACAGTGTCTACCTTTAACTTTTTGCCATCCAAAGCACTCCTCCTTCCCTTGCTCCATACGCTTGCAAGCTGGCCCTCAATGTGACTGGCCAGTGTCTTTTCTTCACTCACTTTCTCAGGCAACTGCTAATAGCCTCTTTCAGACTGCCTCTCAGCCATCCCTACATGCATATCCATCTAAGAGAGATCTAAAACTCAACTTGCAAAACACCAAGCTTTGTCTCTTTTCCTTCTCCCTAGATACTGCACTATCTAGAAGTAGAACTGTCCTACCACCTGCTTTGTAAGTTTATATTGCCTGGAATTTGCCTTTGACTCCAACCTCCCTTGTCTTCTTCCTATCCAGCCCTTCTCCAAGTACTGCCACTTTGGTTGCCGTCGCATCATCTGCAAAGTTCAGGCTTTCCCAGTAGTTAAGACTTATGATATTTTGCTGCATGCCATGGTTGTCTTTCCCCTCACCACCTTTCTATTCCCGAATGCCTTTTTTTTTACTCAAGCATACTCTATTGACCTAAGCCCAACATTTTAGATGTTGTTACCTCTCATAGCTACTTTATTGCTCCCTTTCTCATGTGGAAGGTTCTTTTGAGTATTAGTTCCCAATATGCCAGTTGTCTATGTTCCTATGCGAGCACTGCTTTCTTCTTGGTAGCAAAATTGCAATCAGTTTCCACCGGAGGTTTCTGTAGTGTAGTGGTTATCACGTTTGCTTTACTCGCAAAAGGTCCCCAGCTCGAAACTGGGCAGAAACAGCAATGCTTTTTGTTCCATAAAGTGGTCTATTCCCCTCCTTTCTAAAGAAGATTTTTGGCCTCCAATGCTAGCTGCACCTTGACAAAACTCACATTAGTCTGCCTACTCCTCTTGATCCAGTTGTCTCCAAGCAAAAGAGCTGGAGTTAGTCCAAAGTAGCGTGTTAGCTTGATCAGGACAGATGTGGATCCTAGTTGTTGCGTGTGGTTAAAATGAGCTGCGTGTGGTTAAAATGAGCTGCACGTGGTTAAAACAAGCTTTGCTTGGGTAAAATGAGCCGCTTGTGGGTACACCCTGAGAAGTGTAGGTTGTTTCTGTAGTGTAGTGGTTATCACGTTCGCCTAACATGCGAAAGGTCCCCAGTTTGAAACTGGGCAGAAACATGGCTTTTTCTCTGGTCTTCTTTCCTTTTCACGCAGGCTCCACTTACGCATGCATGAGTCTTTACCTGTCTGGCTTAATGATATTCATGAAAAGCTCTACTTTTCCTCTTTCGGGGCTACAGGACAAGCAAGAAGTGTCTGGTTTCTGTAGTGTAGTGGTTATCACGTTCGCCTCACGCGTGAGAGGTCCCCGGTTCGAAACCGGGCAGAAACAGTGTCTACCTTTAACTTTTTGCCATCCAAAGCACTCCTCCTTCCCTTGCTCCATACGCTTGCAAGCTGGCCCTTAATGTGACTGGCCAGTGTCTTTTCTTCACTCACTTTCTCAGGCAACTGCTAATAGCCTCTTTCAGACTGCCTCTCAGCCATCCCTACATGCATATCCATCTAAGAGAGATCTAAAACTCAAATTGCAAAACACCAAGCTTTGTCTCTTTTCCTTCTCACTAGATACTGCACTATCTAGAAGTAGAACTGTCCTACCACCTGCTTTGTAAGTTTATATTGCCTGGAATTTGCCTTTGACTCCAACCTCCCTTGTCTTCTTCCTATCCAGCCCTTCTCCAAGTACTGCCACTTTGGTTGCCGTCGCATCATCTGCAAAGTTCAGGCTTTCCCAGTAGTTAAGACTTATGATATTTTGCTGCATGCCATGGTTGTCTTTCCCCTCCCCACCTTTCTATTCCCGAATGCCTTTTTTTTTACTCAAGCATACTCTATTGACCTAAGCCCAACATTTTAGATGTTGTTACCTCTCATAGCTACTTTATTGCTCCCTTTCTCATGTGGAAGGTTCTTTTGAGTATTAGTTCCCAATATGCCAGTTGTCTATGTTCCTATGCGAGCACTGCTTTCTTCTTGGTAGCAAAATTGCAATCAGTTTCCACCAGAGGTTTCTGTAGTGTAGTGGTTATCACGTTTGCTTTACACGCAAAAGGTCCCAGGCTCGAAACTGGGCAGAAACAGCGATGCTTTTTGTTCCATAAAGTGGTCTATTCCCCTCCTTTCTAAAGAAGATTTTTGGCCTCCAATGCTAGCTGCACCTTGACAAAACTCACATTAGTCTGCCTACTCCTCTTGATCCAGTTGTCTCCAAGCAAAAGAGCTGGAGTTAGTCCAAAGTAGCGTGTTAGCTTGATCAGGACAGATGTGGATCCTAGTTGTTGCGTGTGGTTAAAATGAGCTGCATGTGGTTAAAATGAGCTGCACGTGGTTAAAACAAGCTTTGCTTGGGTAAAATGAGCCGCTTGTGGGTACACCCTGAGAAGTGTAGGTTGTTTCTGTAGAGTAGTGGTTATCACGTTCGCCTAACATGCGAAAGGTCCCCAGTTCGAAACTGGGCAGAAACATGGCTTTTTCTCTGGTCTTCTTTCCTTTTCACGCAGGCTCCACTTACGCATGCATGAGTCTTTACCTGTCTGGCTTAATGATATTCATGAAAAGCTCTACTTTTCCTCTTTCGGGGCTCCAGGACAAGCAAGAAGTGTCTGGTTTCTGTAGTGTAGTGGTTATCACGTTCGCCTCACACGCGAAAGGTCCCCGGTTTGAAACCGGGCAGAAACAGTGTCTACCTTTAACTTTTTGCCATCCAAAGCACTCCTCCTTCCCTTGCTCCATACTCTTGCAAGCTGGCCCTCAATGTGACTGGCCAGTGTCTTTTCTTCACTCACTTTCTCAGGCAACTGCTAATAGCCTCTTTCAGACTGCCTCTCAGCCATCCCTACATGCATATCCATCTAAGAGAGATCTAAAACTCAACTTGCAAAACACCAAGCTTTGTCTCTTTTCCTTCTCCCTAGATACTGCACTATCTAGAAGTAGAACTGTCCTACCACCTGCTTTGTAAGTTTATATTGCCTGGAGTTTGCCTTTGACTCCAACCTCCCTTGTCTTCTTCCTATCCAGCCCTTCTCCAAGTACTGACACTTTGGTTGCCGTTGCATCATCTGCAAAGTTCAGGCTTTCCCAGTAGTTAAGACTTATGATATTTTGCTGCATGCCATGGTTGTCTTTCCCCTCCCCACCTTTCTATTCCCGAATGCCTTTTTTTTTACTCAAGCATACTCTATTGACCTAAGCCCAACATTTTAGATGTTGTTACCTCTCATAGCTACTTTATTGCTCCCTTTCTCATGTGGAAGGTTCTTTTGAGTATTAGTTCCCAATATGCCAGTTGTCTATGTTCCTATGCGAGCACTGCTTTCTTCTTGGTAGCAAAATTGCAATCAGTTTCCACCGGAGGTTTCTGTAGTGTAGTGGTTATCACGTTTCCTTTACACGCAAAAGGTCCCCAGCTCGAAACTGGGCAGAAACAGCGATGCTTTTTGTTCCATAAAGTAGTCTATTCCCCTCCTTTCTAAAGAAGATTTTTGGCCTCCAATGCTAGCTGCACCTTGACAAAACTCACATTAGTCTGCCTACTCCTCTTGATCCAGTTGTCTCCAAGCAAAAGAGCTGGAGTTAGTCCAAAGTAGCGTGTTAGCTTGATCAGGACAGATGTGGATCCTAGTTGTTGCGTGTAGTTAAAATGAGCTGCGTGTGGTTAAAATGAGCTGCACGTGGTTAAAACAAGCTTTGCTTGGGTAAAATGAGCCGCTTGTGGGTACACCCTGAGAAGTGTAGGTGGTTTCTGTAGTGTAGTGGTTATCACGTTCGCCTAACACGCGAAAGGTCCCCAGTTCGAAACTGGGCAGAAACATGGCTTTTTCTCTGGTCTTCTTTCCTTTTCACGCAGGCTCCACTTACGCATGCATGAGTCTTTACCTGTCTGGCTTAATCATATTCATGAAAAGCTCTACTTTTCCTCTTTCGGGGCTCCAGGACAAGCAAGAAGTGTCTGGTTTCTGTAGTGTAGTGGTTATCACGTTCGCCTCACACGCGAAAGGTCCCCGGTTCGAAACCGGGCAGAAACAGTGTCTACCTTTAACTTTTTGCCATCCAAAGCACTCCTCCTTCCCTTGCTCCATACGCTTGCAAGCTGGCCCTCAATGTGACTGGCCAGTGTCTTTTCTTCACTCACTTTCTCAGGCAACTGCTAATAGCCTCTTTCAGACTGCCTCTCAGCCATCCCTACATGCATATCCATCTAAGAGAGATCTAAAACTCAACTTGCAAAACACCAAGCTTTGTCTCTTTTCCTTCTCCCTAGATACTGCACTATCTAGAAGTAGAACTGTCCTACCACCTGCTTTGTAAGTTTATATTGCCTGGAATTTGCCTTTGACTCCAACCTCCCTTGTCTTCTTCCTATCCAGCCCTTCTCCAAGTACTGCCACTTTGGTTGCCGTTGCATCATCTGCAAAGTTCAGGCTTTCCCAGTAGTTAAGACTTATGATATTTTGCTGCATGCCATGGTTGTCTTTCCCCTCCCCACCTTTCTATTCCCGAATGCCTTTTTTTTTACTCAAGCATACTCTATTGACCTAAGCCCAACATTTTAGATGTTGTTACCTCTCATAGCTACTTTATTGCTCCCTTTCTCATGTGGAAGGTTCTTTTGAGTATTAGTTCCCAATATGCCAGTTGTCTATGTTCCTATGCGAGCACTGCTTTCTTCTTGGTAGCAAAATTGCAATCAGTTTCCACCGGAGGTTTCTGTAGTGTAGTGGTTATCACGTTTCCTTTACACGCAAAAGGTCCCCAGCTCGAAACTGGGCAGAAACAGCGATGCTTTTTGTTCCATAAAGTAGTCTATTCCCCTCCTTTCTAAAGAAGATTTTTGGCCTCCAATGCTAGCTGCACCTTGACAAAACTCACATTAGTCTGCCTACTCCTCTTGATCCAGTTGTCTCCAAGCAAAAGAGCTGGAGTTAGTCCAAAGTAGCGTGTTAGCTTGATCAGGACAGATGTGGATCCTAGTTGTTGCGTGTAGTTAAAATGAGCTGCGTGTGGTTAAAATGAGCTGCACGTGGTTAAAACAAGCTTTGCTTGGGTAAAATGAGCCGCTTGTGGGTACACCCTGAGAAGTGTAGGTGGTTTCTGTAGTGTAGTGGTTATCACGTTCGCCTAACACGCGAAAGGTCCCCAGTTCGAAACTGGGCAGAAACATGGCTTTTTCTCTGGTCTTCTTTCCTTTTCACGCAGGCTCCACTTACGCATGCATGAGTCTTTACCTGTCTGGCTTAATCATATTCATGAAAAGCTCTACTTTTCCTCTTTCGGGGCTCCAGGACAAGCAAGAAGTGTCTGGTTTCTGTAGTGTAGTGGTTATCACGTTCGCCTCACACGCGAAAGGTCCCCGGTTCGAAACCGGGCAGAAACAGTGTCTACCTTTAACTTTTTGCCATCCAAAGCACTCCTCCTTCCCTTGCTCCATACGCTTGCAAGCTGGCCCTCAATGTGACTGGCCAGTGTCTTTTCTTCACTCACTTTCTCAGGCAACTGCTAATAGCCTCTTTCAGACTGCCTCTCAGCCATCCCTACATGCATATCCATCTAAGAGAGATCTAAAACTCAACTTGCAAAACACCAAGCTTTGTCTCTTTTCCTTCTCCCTAGATACTGCACTATCTAGAAGTAGAACTGTCCTACCACCTGCTTTGTAAGTTTATATTGCCTGGAATTTGCCTTTGACTCCAACCTCCCTTGTCTTCTTCCTATCCAGCCCTTCTCCAAGTACTGCCACTTTGGTTGCCGTTGCATCATCTGCAAAGTTCAGGCTTTCCCAGTAGTTAAGACTTATGATATTTTGCTGCATGCCATGGTTGTCTTTCCCCTCCCCACCTTTCTATTCCCGAATGCCTTTTTTTTTACTCAAGCATACTCTATTGACCTAAGCCCAACATTTTAGATGTTGTTACCTCTCATAGCTACTTTATTGCTCCCTTTCTCATGTGGAAGGTTCTTTTGAGTATTAGTTCCCAATATGCCAGTTGTCTATGTGCCTATGCGAGCACTGCTTTCTTCTTGGTAGCAAAATTGCAATCAGTTTCCACCGGAGGTTTCTGTAGTGTAGTGGTTATCACGTTTCCTTTACACGCAAAAGGTCCCCAGCTCGAAACTGGGCAGAAACAGCGATGCTTTTTGTTCCATAAAGTAGTCTATTCCCCTCCTTTCTAAAGAAGATTTTTGGCCTCCAATGCTAGCTGCACCTTGACAAAACTCACATTAGTCTGCCTACTCCTCTTGATCCAGTTGTCTCCAAGCAAAAGAGCTGGAGTTAGTCCAAAGTAGCGTGTTAGCTTGATCAGGACAGATGTGGATCCTAGTTGTTGCGTGTAGTTAAAATGAGCTGCGTGTGGTTAAAATGAGCTGCACGTGGTTAAAACAAGCTTTGCTTGGGTAAAATGAGCCGCTTGTGGGTACACCCTGAGAAGTGTAGGTGGTTTCTGTAGTGTAGTGGTTATCACGTTCGCCTAACACGCGAAAGGTCCCCAGTTCGAAACTGGGCAGAAACATGGCTTTTTCTCTGGTCTTCTTTCCTTTTCACGCAGGCTCCACTTACGCATGCATGAGTCTTTACCTGTCTGGCTTAATCATATTCATGAAAAGCTCTACTTTTCCTCTTTCGGGGCTCCAGGACAAGCAAGAAGTGTCTGGTTTCTGTAGTGTAGGGGTTATCACGTTCGCCTCACACGCGAAAGGTCCCCGGTTCGAAACCGGGCAGAAACAGTGTCTATCTTTACCTTTTTGCCATCCAAAGCACTCCTCCTTCCCTTGCTCCATACGCTTGCAAGCTGGCCCTCAATGTGACTGGCCAGTGTCTTTTCTTCACTCACTTTCTCAGGCAACTGCTAATAGCCTCTTTCAGACTGCCTCTCAGCCATCCCTACATGCATATCCATCTAAGAGAGATCTAAAACTCAACTTGCAAAACACCAAGCTTTGTCTCTTTTCCTTCTCCCTAGATACTGCACTATCTAGAAGTAGAACTGTCCTACCACCTGCTTTGTAAGTTTATATTGCCTGGAATTTGCCTTTGACTCCAACCTCCCTTGTCTTCTTCCTATCCAGCCCTTCTCCAAGTACTGCCACTTTGGTTGCCGTCGCATCATCTGCAAAGTTCAGGCTTTCCCAGTAGTTAAGACTTATGATATTTTGCTGCATGCCATGGTTGTCTTTCCCCTCCCCACCTTTCTATTCCCGAATGCCTTTTTTTTTACTCAAGCATACTCTATTGACCTAAGCCCAACATTTTAGATGTTGTTACCTCTCATAGCTACTTTATTGCTCCCTTTCTCATGTGGAAGGTTCTTTTGAGTATTAGTTCCCAATATGCCAGTTGTCTATGTTCCTATGCGAGCACTGCTTTCTTCTTGGTAGCAAAATTGCAATCAGTTTCCACCGGAGGTTTCTGTAGTGTAGTGGTTATCACGTTTCCTTTACACGCAAAAGGTCCCCAGCTCGAAACTGGGCAGAAACAGCGATGCTTTTTGTTCCATAAAGTGGTCTATTCCCCTCCTTTCTAAAGAAGATTTTTGGCCTCCAATGCTAGCTGCACCTTGACAAAACTCACATTAGTCTGCCTACTCCTCTTGATCCAGTTGTCTCCAAGCAAAAGAGCTGGAGTTAGTCCAAAGTAGCGTGTTAGCTTGATCAGGACAGATGTGGATCCTAGTTGTTGCGTGTAGTTAAAATGAGCTGCGTGTGGTTAAAATGAGCTGCACGTGGTTAAAACAAGCTTTGCTTGGGTAAAATGAGCCGCTTGTGGGTACACCCTGAGAAGTGTAGGTGGTTTCTGTAGTGTAGTGGTTATCACATTCGCCTAACACGCGAAAGGTCCCCAGTTCGAAACTGGGCAGAAACATGGCTTTTTCTCTGGTCTTCTTTCCTTTTCACGCAGGCTCCACTTACGCATGCATGAGTCTTTACCTGTCTGGCTTAATCATATTCATGAAAAGCTCTACTTTTCCTCTTTCGGGGCTCCAGGACAAGCAAGAAGTGTCTGGTTTCTGTAGTGTAGTGGTTATCACGTTCGCCTCACACGCGAAAGGTCCCCGGTTCGAAACTGGGCAGAAACAGTGTCTACCTTTAACTTTTGCCATCCAAAGCACTCCTCCTTCCCTTGCTCCATACGCTTGCAAGCTGGCCCTCAATGTGACTGGCCAGTGTCTTTTCTTCACTCACTTTCTCAGGCAACTGCTAATAGCCTCTTTCAGACTGCCTCTCAGCCATCCCTACATGCATATCCATCTAAGAGAGATCTAAAACTCAACTTGCAAAACACCAAGCTTTGTCTCTTTTCCTTCTCCCTAGATACTGCACTATCTAGAAGTAGAACTGTCCTACCACCTGCTTTGTAAGTTTATATTGCCTGGAATTTGCCTTTGACTCCAACCTCCCTTGTCTTCTTCCTATCCAGCCCTTCTCCAAGTACTGCCACTTTGGTTGCCGTCGCATCATCTGCAAAGTTCAGGCATTCCCAGTAGTTAAGACTTATGATATTTTGCTGCATGCCATGGTTGTCTTTCCCCTCCCCACCTTTCTATTCCCGAATGCCTTTTTTTTTACTCAAGCATACTCTATTGACCTAAGCCCAACATTTTAGATGTTGTTACCTCTCATAGCTACTTTATTGCTCCCTTTCTCATGTGGAAGGTTCTTTTGAGTATTAGTTCCCAATATGCCAGTTGTCTATGTTCCTATGCGAGCACTGCTTTCTTCTTGGTAGCAAAATTGCAATCAGTTTCCACCGGAGGTTTCTGTAGTGTAGTGGTTATCACGTTTCCTTTACACGCAAAAGGTCCCCAGCTCGAAACTGGGCAGAAACAGCGATGCTTTTTGTTCCATAAAGTAGTCTATTCCCCTCCTTTCTAAAGAAGATTTTTGGCCTCCAATGCTAGCTGCACCTTGACAAAACTCACATTAGTCTGCCTACTCCTCTTGATCCAGTTGTCTCCAAGCAAAAGAGCTGGAGTTAGTCCAAAGTAGCGTGTTAGCTTGATCAGGACAGATGTGGATCCTAGTTGTTGCGTGTAGTTAAAATGAGCTGCGTGTGGTTAAAATGAGCTGCACGTGGTTAAAACAAGCTTTGCTTGGGTAAAATGAGCCGCTTGTGGGTACACCCTGAGAAGTGTAGGTGGTTTCTGTAGTGTAGTGGTTATCACGTTCGCCTAACACGCGAAAGGTCCCCAGTTCGAAACTGGGCAGAAACATGGCTTTTTCTCTGGTCTTCTTTCCTTTTCACGCAGGCTCCACTTACGCATGCATGAGTCTTTACCTGTCTGGCTTAATCATATTCATGAAAAGCTCTACTTTTCCTCTTTCGGGGCTCCAGGACAAGCAAGAAGTGTCTGGTTTCTGTAGTGTAGTGGTTATCACGTTCGCCTCACACGCGAAAGGTCCCTGGTTCGAAACCGGGCAGAAACAGTGTCTATCTTTAACTTTTTGCCATCCAAAGCACTCCTCCTTCCCTTGCTCCATACGCTTGCAAGCTGGCCCTCAATGTGACTGGCCAGTGTCTTTTCTTCACTCACTTTCTCAGGCAACTGCTAATAGCCTCTTTCAGACTGCCTCTCAGCCATCCCTACATGCATATCCATCTAAGAGAGATCTAAAACTCAACTTGCAAAACACCAAGCTTTGTCTCTTTTCCTTCTCCCTAGATACTGCACTATCTAGAAGTAGAACTGTCCTACCACCTGCTTTGTAAGTTTATATTGCCTGGAATTTGCCTTTGACTCCAACCTCCCTTGTCTTCTTCCTATCCAGCCCTTCTCCAAGTACTGCCACTTTGGTTGCCGTCGCATCATCTGCAAAGTTCAGGCTTTCCCAGTAGTTAAGACTTATGATATTTTGCTGCATGCCATGGTTGTCTTTCCCCTCCCCACCTTTCTATTCCCGAATGCCTTTTTTTTTACTCAAGCATACTCTATTGACCTAAGCCCAACATTTTAGATGTTGTTACCTCTCATAGCTACTTTATTGCTCCCTTTCTCATGTGGAAGGTTCTTTTGAGTATTAGTTCCCAATATGCCAGTTGTCTATGTTCCTATGCGAGCACTGCTTTCTTCTTGGTAGCAAAATTGCAATCAGTTTCCACCGGAGGTTTCTGTAGTGTAGTGGTTATCACGTTTCCTTTACACGCAAAAGGTCCCCAGCTCGAAACTGGGCAGAAACAGCGATGCTTTTTGTTCCATAAAGTGGTCTATTCCCCTCCTTTCTAAAGAAGATTTTTGGCCTCCAATGCTAGCTGCACCTTGACAAAACTCACATTAGTCTGCCTACTCCTCTTGATCCAGTTGTCTCCAAGCAAAAGAGCTGGAGTTAGTCCAAAGTAGCGTGTTAGCTTGATCAGGACAGATGTGGATCCTAGTTGTTGCGTGTAGTTAAAATGAGCTGCGTGTGGTTAAAATGAGCTGCACGTGGTTAAAACAAGCTTTGCTTGGGTAAAATGAGCCGCTTGTGGGTACACCCTGAGAAGTGTAGGTGGTTTCTGTAGTGTAGTGGTTATCACATTTGCCTAACACGCGAAAGGTCCCCAGTTCGAAACTGGGCAGAAACATGGCTTTTTCTCTGGTCTTCTTTCCTTTTCACGCAGGCTCCACTTACGCATGCATGAGTCTTTACCTGTCTGGCTTAATCATATTCATGAAAAGCTCTACTTTTCCTCTTTCGGGGCTCCAGGACAAGCAAGAAGTGTCTGGTTTCTGTAGTGTAGTGGTTATCACATTCGCCTCACACGCGAAAGGTCCCCGGTTCGAAACTGGGCAGAAACAGTGTCTACCTTTAACTTTTGCCATCCAAAGCACTCCTCCTTCCCTTGCTCCATACGCTTGCAAGCTGGCCCTCAATGTGACTGGCCAGTGTCTTTTCTTCACTCACTTTCTCAGGCAACTGCTAATAGCCTCTTTCAGACTGCCTCTCAGCCATCCCTACATGCATATCCATCTAAGAGAGATCTAAAACTCAACTTGCAAAACACCAAGCTTTGTCTCTTTTCCTTCTCCCTAGATACTGCACTATCTAGAAGTAGAACTGTCCTACCACCTGCTTTGTAAGTTTATATTGCCTGGAATTTGCCTTTGACTCCAACCTCCCTTGTCTTCTTCCTATCCAGCCCTTCTCCAAGTACTGCCACTTTGGTTGCCGTCGCATCATCTGCAAAGTTCAGGCATTCCCAGTAGTTAAGACTTATGATATTTTGCTGCATGCCATGGTTGTCTTTCCCCTCCCCACCTTTCTATTCCCGAATGCCTTTTTTTTTTACTCAAGCATACTCTATTGACCTAAGCCCAACATTTTAGATGTTGTTACCTCTCATAGCTACTTTATTGCTCCCTTTCTCATGTGGAAGGTTCTTTTGAGTATTAGTTCCCAATATGCCAGTTGTCTATGTTCCTATGCGAGCACTGCTTTCTTCTTGGTAGCAAAATTGCAATCAGTTTCCACCGGAGGTTTCTGTAGTGTAGTGGTTATCACGTTTCCTTTACACGCAAAAGGTCCCCAGCTCGAAACTGGGCAGAAACAGCGATGCTTTTTGTTCCATAAAGTGGTCTATTCCCCTCCTTTCTAAAGAAGATTTTTGGCCTCCAATGCTAGCTGCACCTTGACAAAACTCACATTAGTCTGCCTACTCCTCTTGATCCAGTTGTCTCCAAGCAAAAGAGCTGGAGTTAGTCCAAAGTAGCGTGTTAGCTTGATCAGGACAGATGTGGATCCTAGTTGTTGCGTGTAGTTAAAATGAGCTGCGTGTGGTTAAAATGAGCTGCACGTGGTTAAAACAAGCTTTGCTTGGGTAAAATGAGCCGCTTGTGGGTACACCCTGAGAAGTGTAGGTGGTTTCTGTAGTGTAGTAGTTATCACGTTCGCCTAACACGCGAAAGGTCCCCAGTTCGAAACTGGGCAGAAACATGGCTTTTTCTCTGGTCTTCTTTCCTTTTCACGCAGGCTCCACTTACGCATGCATGAGTCTTTACCTGTCTGGCTTAATCATATTCATGAAAAGCTCTACTTTTCCTCTTTCGGGGCTCCAGGACAAGCAAGAAGTGTCTGGTTTCTGTAGTGTAGTGGTTATCACGTTCGGCTCACACGCAAAAAGTTCCCGGTTCGAAACCGGACAGAAACAGTGTCTATCTTTAACTTTTTGCCATCCAAAGCACTCCTCCTTCCCTTGCTCCATACGCTTGCAAGCTGGCCCTCAATGTGACTGGCCAGTGTCTTTTCTTCACTCACTTTCTCAGGCAACTGCTAATAGCCTCTTTCAGACTGCCTCTCAGCCATCCCTACATGCATATCCATCTAAGAGAGATCTAAAACTCAACTTGCAAAACACCAAGCTTTGTCTCTTTTCCTTCTCCCTAGATACTGCACTATCTAGAAGTAGAACTGTCCTACCACCTGCTTTGTAAGTTTATATTGCCTGGAATTTGCCTTTGACTCCAACCTCCCTTGTCTTCTTCCTATCCAGCCCTTCTCCAAGTACTGCCACTTTGGTTGCCGTCGCATCATCTGCAAAGTTCAGGCATTCCCAGTAGTTAAGACTTATGATATTTTGCTGCATGCCATGGTTGTCTTTCCCCTCCCCACCTTTCTATTCCCGAATGCCTTTTTTTTTACTCAAGCATACTCTATTGACCTAAGCCCAACATTTTAGATGTTGTTACCTCTCATAGCTACTTTATTGCTCCCTTTCTCATGTGGAAGGTTCTTTTGAGTATTAGTTCCCAATATGCCAGTTGTCTATGTTCCTATGCGAGCACTGCTTTCTTCTTGGTAGCAAAATTGCAATCAGTTTCCACCGGAGGTTTCTGTAGTGTAGTGGTTATCACGTTTCCTTTACACGCAAAAGGTCCCCAGCTCGAAACTGGGCAGAAACAGCGATGCTTTTTGTTCCATAAAGTGGTCTATTCCCCTCCTTTCTAAAGAAGATTTTTGGCCTCCAATGCTAGCTGCACCTTGACAAAACTCACATTAGTCTGCCTACTCCTCTTGATCCAGTTGTCTCCAAGCAAAAGAGCTGGAGTTAGTCCAAAGTAGCGTGTTAGCTTGATCAGGACAGATGTGGATCCTAGTTGTTGCGTGTAGTTAAAATGAGCTGCGTGTGGTTAAAATGAGCTGCACGTGGTTAAAACAAGCTTTGCTTGGGTAAAATGAGCCGCTTGTGGGTACACCCTGAGAAGTGTAGGTGGTTTCTGTAGTGTAGTGGTTATCACGTTCGCCTAACACGTGAAAGGTCCCCAGTTCGAAACTGGGCAGAAACATGGCTTTTTCTCTGGTCTTCTTTCCTTTTCACGCAGGCTCCACTTACGCATGCATGAGTCTTTACCTGTCTGGCTTAATCATATTCATGAAAAGCTCTACTTTTCCTCTTTCGGGGCTCCAGGACAAGCAAGAAGTGTCTGGTTTCTGTAGTGTAGTGGTTATCACGTTCGGCTCACACGCAAAAAGTTCCCGGTTCGAAACCGGACAGAAACAGTGTCTATCTTTAACTTTTTGCCATCCAAAGCACTCCTCCTTCCCTTGCTCCATACGCTTGCAAGCTGGCCCTCAATGTGACTGGCCAGTGTCTTTTCTTCACTCACTTTCTCAGGCAACTGCTAATAGCCTCTTTCAGACTGCCTCTCAGCCATCCCTACATGCATATCCATCTAAGAGAGATCTAAAACTCAACTTGCAAAACACCAAGCTTTGTCTCTTTTCCTTCTCCCTAGATACTGCACTATCTAGAAGTAGAACTGTCCTACCACCTGCTTTGTAAGTTTATATTGCCTGGAATTTGCCTTTGACTCCAACCTCCCTTGTCTTCTTCCTATCCAGCCCTTCTCCAAGTACTGCCACTTTGGTTGCCGTCGCATCATCTGCAAAGTTCAGGCATTCCCAGTAGTTAAGACTTATGATATTTTGCTGCATGCCATGGTTGTCTTTCCCCTCCCCACCTTTCTATTCCCGAATGCCTTTTTTTTTACTCAAGCATACTCTATTGACCTAAGCCCAACATTTTAGATGTTGTTACCTCTCATAGCTACTTTATTGCTCCCTTTCTCATGTGGAAGGTTCTTTTGAGTATTAGTTCCCAATATGCCAGTTGTCTATGTTCCTATGCGAGCACTGCTTTCTTCTTGGTAGCAAAATTGCAATCAGTTTCCACCGGAGGTTTCTGTAGTGTAGTGGTTATCACGTTTGCTTTACACGCAAAAGGTCCCCAGCTCGAAACTGGGCAGAAACAGCGATGCTTTTTGTTCCATAAAGTGGTCTATTCCCCTCCTTTCTAAAGAAGATTTTTGGCCTCCAATGCTAGCTGCACCTTGACAAAACTCACATTAGTCTGCCTACTCCTCTTGATCCAGTTGTCTCCAAGCAAAAGAGCTGGAGTTAGTCCAAAGTAGCGTGTTAGCTTGATCAGGACAGATGTGGATCCTAGTTGTTGCGTGTGGTTAAAATGAGCTGCGTGTGGTTAAAATGAGCTGCACGTGGTTAAAACAAGCTTTGCTTGGGTAAAATGAGCCGCTTGTGGGTACACCCTGAGAAGTGTAGGTGGTTTCTGTAGTGTAGTGGTTATCACGTTCGCCTAACACGTGAAAGGTTCCCAGTTCGAAACTGGGCAGAAACATGGCTTTTTCTCTGGTCTTCTTTCCTTTTCACGCAGGCTCCACTTACGCATGCATGAGTCTTTACCTGTCTGGCTTAATCATATTCATGAAAAGCTCTACTTTTCCTCTTTCGGGGCTCCAGGACAAGCAAGAAGTGTCTGGTTTCTGTAGTGTAGTGGTTATCACGTTCGCCTCACACGCGAAAGGTCCCCGGTTCGAAACCGGGCAGAAACAGTGTCTACCTTTAACTTTTTGCCATCCAAAGCACTCCTCCTTCCCTTGCTCCATACGCTTGCAAGCTGGCCCTCAATGTGACTGGCCAGTGTCTTTTCTTCACTCACTTTCTCAGGCAACTGCTAATAGCCTCTTTCAGACTGCCTCTCAGCCATCCCTACATGCATATCCATCTAAGAGAGATCTAAAACTCAACTTGCAAAACACCAAGCTTTGTCTCTTTTCCTTCTCCCTAGATACTGCACTATCTAGAAGTAGAACTGTCCTACCACCTGCTTTGTAAGTTTATATTGCCTGGAATTTGCCTTTGACTCCAACCTCCCTTGTCTTCTTCCTATCCAGCCCTTCTCCAAGTACTGCCACTTTGGTTGCCGTTGCATCATCTGCAAAGTTCAGGCTTTCCCAGTAGTTAAGACTTATGATATTTTGCTGCATGCCATGGTTGTCTTTCCCCTCCCCACCTTTCTATTCCCGAATGCCTTTTTTTTTACTCAAGCATACTCTATTGACCTAAGCCCAACATTTTAGATGTTGTTACCTCTCATAGCTACTTTATTGCTCCCTTTCTCATGTGGAAGGTTCTTTTGAGTATTAGTTCCCAATATGCCAGTTGTCTATGTTCCTATGCGAGCACTGCTTTCTTCTTGGTAGCAAAATTGCAATCAGTTTCCACCGGAGGTTTCTGTAGTGTAGTGGTTATCACGTTTCCTTTACACGCAAAAGGTCCCCAGCTCGAAACTGGGCAGAAACAGCGATGCTTTTTGTTCCATAAAGTGGTCTATTCCCCTCCTTTCTAAAGAAGATTTTTGGCCTCCAATGCTAGCTGCACCTTGACAAAACTCACATTAGTCTGCCTACTCCTCTTGATCCAGTTGTCTCCAAGCAAAAGAGCTGGAGTTAGTCCAAAGTAGCGTGTTAGCTTGATCAGGACAGATGTGGATCCTAGTTGTTGCGTGTAGTTAAAATAAGCTGCGTGTGGTTAAAATAAGCTGCACGTGGTTAAAACAAGCTTTGCTTGGGTAAAATGAGCCGCTTGTGGGTACACCCTGAGAAGTGTAGGTGGTTTCTGTAGTGTAGTGGTTATCACATTCGCCTAACACGCGAAAGGTCCCCAGTTCGAAACTGGGCAGAAACATGGCTTTTTCTCTGGTCTTCTTTCCTTTTCACGCAGGCTCCACTTACGCATGCATGAGTCTTTACCTGTCTGGCTTAATCATATTCATGAAAAGCTCTACTTTTCCTCTTTCGGGGCTCCAGGACAAGCAAGAAGTGTCTGGTTTCTGTAGTGTAGTGGTTATCACGTTCGGCTCACACGCAAAAAGTTCCCGGTTCGAAACCGGACAGAAACAGTGTCTATCTTTAACTTTTTGCCATCCAAAGCACTCCTCCTTCCCTTGCTCCATACGCTTGCAAGCTGGCCCTCAATGTGACTGGCCAGTGTCTTTTCTTCACTCACTTTCTCAGGCAACTGCTAATAGCCTCTTTCAGACTGCCTCTCAGCCATCCCTACATGCATATCCATCTAAGAGAGATCTAAAACTCAACTTGCAAAACACCAAGCTTTGTCTCTTTTCCTTCTCCCTAGATACTGCACTATCTAGAAGTAGAACTGTCCTACCACCTGCTTTGTAAGTTTATATTGCCTGGAATTTGCCTTTGACTCCAACCTCCCTTGTCTTCTTCCTATCCAGCCCTTCTCCAAGTACTGCCACTTTGGTTGCCGTCGCATCATCTGCAAAGTTCAGGCATTCCCAGTAGTTAAGACTTATGATATTTTGCTGCATGCCATGGTTGTCTTTCCCCTCCCCACCTTTCTATTCCCGAATGCCTTTTTTTTTACTCAAGCATACTCTATTGACCTAAGCCCAACATTTTAGATGTTGTTACCTCTCATAGCTACTTTATTGCTCCCTTTCTCATGTGGAAGGTTCTTTTGAGTATTAGTTCCCAATATGCCAGTTGTCTATGTTCCTATGCGAGCACTGCTTTCTTCTTGGTAGCAAAATTGCAATCAGTTTCCACCGGAGGTTTCTGTAGTGTAGTGGTTATCACGTTTGCTTTACACGCAAAAGGTCCCCAGCTCGAAACTGGGCAGAAACAGCGATGCTTTTTGTTCCATAAAGTGGTCTATTCCCCTCCTTTCTAAAGAAGATTTTTGGCCTCCAATGCTAGCTGCACCTTGACAAAACTCACATTAGTCTGCCTACTCCTCTTGATCCAGTTGTCTCCAAGCAAAAGAGCTGGAGTTAGTCCAAAGTAGCGTGTTAGCTTGATCAGGACAGATGTGGATCCTAGTTGTTGCGTGTGGTTAAAATGAGCTGCGTGTGGTTAAAATGAGCTGCACGTGGTTAAAACAAGCTTTGCTTGGGTAAAATGAGCCGCTTGTGGGTACACCCTGAGAAGTGTAGGTGGTTTCTGTAGTGTAGTGGTTATCACGTTCGCCTAACACGTGAAAGGTTCCCAGTTCGAAACTGGGCAGAAACATGGCTTTTTCTCTGGTCTTCTTTCCTTTTCACGCAGGCTCCACTTACGCATGCATGAGTCTTTACCTGTCTGGCTTAATCATATTCATGAAAAGCTCTACTTTTCCTCTTTCGGGGCTCCAGGACAAGCAAGAAGTGTCTGGTTTCTGTAGTGTAGTGGTTATCACGTTCGCCTCACACGCGAAAGGTCCCCGGTTCGAAACCGGGCAGAAACAGTGTCTACCTTTAACTTTTTGCCATCCAAAGCACTCCTCCTTCCCTTGCTCCATACGCTTGCAAGCTGGCCCTCAATGTGACTGGCCAGTGTCTTTTCTTCACTCACTTTCTCAGGCAACTGCTAATAGCCTCTTTCAGACTGCCTCTCAGCCATCCCTACATGCATATCCATCTAAGAGAGATCTAAAACTCAACTTGCAAAACACCAAGCTTTGTCTCTTTTCCTTCTCCCTAGATACTGCACTATCTAGAAGTAGAACTGTCCTACCACCTGCTTTGTAAGTTTATATTGCCTGGAATTTGCCTTTGACTCCAACCTCCCTTGTCTTCTTCCTATCCAGCCCTTCTCCAAGTACTGCCACTTTGGTTGCCGTTGCATCATCTGCAAAGTTCAGGCTTTCCCAGTAGTTAAGACTTATGATATTTTGCTGCATGCCATGGTTGTCTTTCCCCTCCCCACCTTTCTATTCCCGAATGCCTTTTTTTTTACTCAAGCATACTCTATTGACCTAAGCCCAACATTTTAGATGTTGTTACCTCTCATAGCTACTTTATTGCTCCCTTTCTCATGTGGAAGGTTCTTTTGAGTATTAGTTCCCAATATGCCAGTTGTCTATGTTCCTATGCGAGCACTGCTTTCTTCTTGGTAGCAAAATTGCAATCAGTTTCCACCGGAGGTTTCTGTAGTGTAGTGGTTATCACGTTTCCTTTACACGCAAAAGGTCCCCAGCTCGAAACTGGGCAGAAACAGCGATGCTTTTTGTTCCATAAAGTGGTCTATTCCCCTCCTTTCTAAAGAAGATTTTTGGCCTCCAATGCTAGCTGCACCTTGACAAAACTCACATTAGTCTGCCTACTCCTCTTGATCCAGTTGTCTCCAAGCAAAAGAGCTGGAGTTAGTCCAAAGTAGCGTGTTAGCTTGATCAGGACAGATGTGGATCCTAGTTGTTGCGTGTAGTTAAAATAAGCTGCGTGTGGTTAAAATAAGCTGCACGTGGTTAAAACAAGCTTTGCTTGGGTAAAATGAGCCGCTTGTGGGTACACCCTGAGAAGTGTAGGTGGTTTCTGTAGTGTAGTGGTTATCACATTCGCCTAACACGCGAAAGGTCCCCAGTTCGAAACTGGGCAGAAACATGGCTTTTTCTCTGGTCTTCTTTCCTTTTCACGCAGGCTCCACTTACGCATGCATGAGTCTTTACCTGTCTGGCTTAATCATATTCATGAAAAGCTCTACTTTTCCTCTTTCCGGGCTCCAGGACAAGCAAGAAGTGTCTGGTTTCTGTAGTGTAGTGGTTATCACGTTCGCCTCACACGCGAAAGGTCCCCGGTTCGAAACCGGGCAGAAACAGTGTCTATCTTTAACTTTTTGCCATCCAAAGCACTCCTCCTTCCCTTGCTCCATACGCTTGCAAGCTGGCCCTCAATGTGACTGGCCAGTGTCTTTTCTTCACTCACTTTCTCAGGCAACTGCTAATAGCCTCTTTCAGACTGCCTCTCAGCCATCCCTACATGCATATCCATCTAAGAGAGATCTAAAACTCAACTTGCAAAACACCAAGCTTTGTCTCTTTTCCTTCTCCCTAGATACTGCACTATCTAGAAGTAGAACTGTCCTACCACCTGCTTTGTAAGTTTATATTGCCTGGAATTTGCCTTTGACTCCAACCTCCCTTGTCTTCTTCCTATCCAGCCCTTCTCCAAGTACTGCCACTTTGGTTGCCGTTGCATCATCTGCAAAGTTCAGGCTTTCCCAGTAGTTAAGACTTATGATATTTTGCTGCATGCCATGGTTGTCTTTCCCCTCCCCACCTTTCTATTCCCGAATGCCTTTTTTTTTACTCAAGCATACTCTATTGACCTAAGCCCAACATTTTAGATGTTGTTACCTCTCATAGCTACTTTATTGCTCCCTTTCTCATGTGGAAGGTTCTTTTGAGTATTAGTTCCCAATATGCCAGTTGTCTATGTTCCTATGCGAGCACTGCTTTCTTCTTGGTAGCAAAATTGCAATCAGTTTCCACCGGAGGTTTCTGTAGTGTAGTGGTTATCACGTTTCCTTTACACGCAAAAGGTCCCCAGCTTGAAACTGGGCAGAAACAGCGATGCTTTTTGTTCCATAAAGTGGTCTATTCCCCTCCTTTCTAAAGAAGATTTTTGGCCTCCAATGCTAGCTGCACCTTGACAAAACTCACATTAGTCTGCCTACTCCTCTTGATCCAGTTGTCTCCAAGCAAAAGAGCTGGAGTTAGTCCAAAGTAGCGTGTTAGCTTGATCAGGACAGATGTGGATCCTAGTTGTTGCGTGTAGTTAAAATGAGCTGCGTGTGGTTAAAATGAGCTGCACGTGGTTAAAACAAGCTTTGCTTGGGTAAAATGAGCCGCTTGTGGGTACACCCTGAGAAGTGTAGGTGGTTTCTGTAGTGTAGTGGTTATCACGTTCGCCTAACACGTGAAAGGTCCCCAGTTCGAAACTGGGCAGAAACATGGCTTTTACTCTGGTCTTCTTTCCTTTTCACGCAGGCTCCACTTACGCATGCATGAGTCTTTACCTGTCTGGCTTAATCATATTCATGAAAAGCTCTACTTTTCCTCTTTCGGGGCTCCAGGACAAGCAAGAAGTGTCTGGTTTCTGTAGTGTAGTGGTTATCACGTTCGGCTCACACGCAAAAAGTTCCCGGTTCGAAACCGGACAGAAACAGTGTCTATCTTTATCTTTTTGCCATCCAAAGCACTCCTCCTTCCCTTGCTCCATACGCTTGCAAGCTGGCCCTCAATGTGACTGGCCAGTGTCTTTTCTTCACTCACTTTCTCAGGCAACTGCTAATAGCCTCTTTCAGACTGCCTCTCAGCCATCCCTACATGCATATCCATCTAAGAGAGATCTAAAACTCAACTTGCAAAACACCAAGCTTTGTCTCTTTTCCTTCTCCCTAGATACTGCACTATCTAGAAGTAGAACTGTCCTACCACCTGCTTTGTAAGTTTATATTGCCTGGAATTTGCCTTTGACTCCAACCTCCCTTGTCTTCTTCCTATCCAGCCCTTCTCCAAGTACTGCCACTTTGGTTGCCGTCGCATCATCTGCAAAGTTCAGGCTTTCCCAGTAGTTAAGACTTATGATATTTTGCTGCATGCCATGGTTGTCTTTCCCCTCCCCACCTTTCTATTCCTGAATGCCTTTTTTTTTACTCAAGCATACTCTATTGACCTAAGCCCAACATTTTAGATGTTGTTACCTCTCATAGCTACTTTATTGCTCCCTTTCTCATGTGGAAGGTTCTTTTGAGTATTAGTTCCCAATATGCCAGTTGTCTATGTTCCTATGCGAGCACTGCTTTCTTCTTGGTAGCAAAATTGCAATCAGTTTCCACCGGAGGTTTCTGTAGTGTAGTGGTTATCACGTTTCCTTTACACGCAAAAGGTCCCCAGCTCGAAACTGGGCAGAAACAGCGATGCTTTTTGTTCCATAAAGTGGTCTATTCCCCTCCTTTCTAAAGAAGATTTTTGGCCTCCAATGCTAGCTGCACCTTGACAAAACTCACATTAGTCTGCCTACTCCTCTTGATCCAGTTGTCTCCAAGCAAAAGAGCTGGAGTTAGTCCAAAGTAGCGTGTTAGCTTGATCAGGACAGATGTGGATCCTAGTTGTTGCGTGTAGTTAAAATGAGCTGCGTGTGGTTAAAATGAGCTGCACGTGGTTAAAACAAGCTTTGCTTGGGTAAAATGAGCCGCTTGTGGGTACACCCTGAGAAGTGTAGGTGGTTTCTGTAGTGTAGTGGTTATCACGTTCGCCTAACACGTGAAAGGTCCCCAGTTCGAAACTGGGCAGAAACATGGCTTTTTCTCTGGTCTTCTTTCCTTTTCACGCAGGCTCCACTTACGCATGCATGAGTCTTTACCTGTCTGGCTTAATCATATTCATGAAAAGCTCTACTTTTCCTCTTTCGGGGCTCCAGGACAAGCAAGAAGTGTCTGGTTTCTGTAGTGTAGTGGTTATCACGTTCGGCTCACACGCAAAAAGTTCCCGGTTCGAAACCGGACAGAAACAGTGTCTATCTTTAACTTTTTGCCATCCAAAGCACTCCTCCTTCCCTTGCTCCATACGCTTGCAAGCTGGCCCTCAATGTGACTGGCCAGTGTCTTTTCTTCACTCACTTTCTCAGGCAACTGCTAATAGCCTCTTTCAGACTGCCTCTCAGCCATCCCTACATGCATATCCATCTAAGAGAGATCTAAAACTCAACTTGCAAAACACCAAGCTTTGTCTCTTTTCCTTCTCCCTAGATACTGCACTATCTAGAAGTAGAACTGTCCTACCACCTGCTTTGTAAGTTTATATTGCCTGGAATTTGCCTTTGACTCCAACCTCCCTTGTCTTCTTCCTATCCAGCCCTTCTCCAAGTACTGCCACTTTGGTTGCCGTCGCATCATCTGCAAAGTTCAGGCATTCCCAGTAGTTAAGACTTATGATATTTTGCTGCATGCCATGGTTGTCTTTCCCCTCCCCACCTTTCTATTCCCGAATGCCTTTTTTTTTACTCAAGCATACTCTATTGACCTAAGCCCAACATTTTAGATGTTGTTACCTCTCATAGCTACTTTATTGCTCCCTTTCTCATGTGGAAGGTTCTTTTGAGTATTAGTTCCCAATATGCCAGTTGTCTATGTTCCTATGCGAGCACTGCTTTCTTCTTGGTAGCAAAATTGCAATCAGTTTCCACCGGAGGTTTCTGTAGTGTAGTGGTTATCACGTTTCCTTTACACGCAAAAGGTCCCCAGCTCGAAACTGGGCAGAAACAGCGATGCTTTTTGTTCCATAAAGTGGTCTATTCCCCTCCTTTCTAAAGAAGATTTTTGGCCTCCAATGCTAGCTGCACCTTGACAAAACTCACATTAGTCTGCCTACTCCTCTTGATCCAGTTGTCTCCAAGCAAAAGAGCTGGAGTTAGTCCAAAGTAGCGTGTTAGCTTGATCAGGACAGATGTGGATCCTAGTTGTTGCGTGTAGTTAAAATGAGCTGCGTGTGGTTAAAATGAGCTGCACGTGGTTAAAACAAGCTTTGCTTGGGTAAAATGAGCCGCTTGTGGGTACACCCTGAGAAGTGTAGGTGGTTTCTGTAGTGTAGTGGTTATCACGTTCGCCTAACACGTGAAAGGTCCCCAGTTCGAAACTGGGCAGAAACATGGCTTTTTCTCTGGTCTTCTTTCCTTTTCACGCAGGCTCCACTTACGCATGCATGAGTCTTTACCTGTCTGGCTTAATCATATTCATGAAAAGCTCTACTTTTCCTCTTTCGGGGCTCCAGGACAAGCAAGAAGTGTCTGGTTTCTGTAGTGTAGTGGTTATCACGTTCGGCTCACACGCAAAAAGTTCCCGGTTCGAAACCGGACAGAAATAGTGTCTATCTTTAACTTTTTGCCATCCAAAGCACTCCTCCTTCCCTTGCTCCATACGCTTGCAAGCTGGCCCTCAATGTGACTGGCCAGTGTCTTTTCTTCACTCACTTTCTCAGGCAACTGCTAATAGCCTCTTTCAGACTGCCTCTCAGCCATCCCTACATGCATATCCATCTAAGAGAGATCTAAAACTCAACTTGCAAAACACCAAGCTTTGTCTCTTTTCCTTCTCCCTAGATACTGCACTATCTAGAAGTAGAACTGTCCTACCACCTGCTTTGTAAGTTTATATTGCCTGGAATTTGCCTTTGACTCCAACCTCCCTTGTCTTCTTCCTATCCAGCCCTTCTCCAAGTACTGCCACTTTGGTTGCCGTCGCATCATCTGCAAAGTTCAGGCATTCCCAGTAGTTAAGACTTATGATATTTTGCTGCATGCCATGGTTGTCTTTCCCTTCCCCACCTTTCTATTCCCGAATGCCTTTTTTTTTACTCAAGCATACTCTATTGACCTAAGCCCAACATTTTAGATGTTGTTACCTCTCATAGCTACTTTATTGCTCCCTTTCTCATGTGGAAGGTTCTTTTGAGTATTAGTTCCCAATATGCCAGTTGTCTATGTTCCTATGCGAGCACTGCTTTCTTCTTGGTAGCAAAATTGCAATCAGTTTCCACCGGAGGTTTCTGTAGTGTAGTGGTTATCACGTTTGCTTTACACGCAAAAGGTCCCCAGCTCGAAACTGGGCAGAAACAGCGATGCTTTTTGTTCCATAAAGTGGTCTATTCCCCTCCTTTCTAAAGAAGATTTTTGGCCTCCAATGCTAGCTGCACCTTGACAAAACTCACATTAGTCTGCCTACTCCTCTTGATCCAGTTGTCTCCAAGCAAAAGAGCTGGAGTTAGTCCAAAGTAGCGTGTTAGCTTGATCAGGACAGATGTGGATCCTAGTTGTTGCGTGTGGTTAAAATGAGCTGCGTGTGGTTAAAATGAGCTGCACGTGGTTAAAACAAGCTTTGCTTGGGTAAAATGAGCCGCTTGTGGGTACACCCTGAGAAGTGTAGGTGGTTTCTGTAGTGTAGTGGTTATCACGTTCGCCTAACACGTGAAAGGTCCCCAGTTCGAAACTGGGCAGAAACATGGCTTTTTCTCTGGTCTTCTTTCCTTTTCACACAGGCTCCACTTACGCATGCATGAGTCTTTACCTGTCTGGCTTAATCATATTCATGAAAAGCTCTACTTTTCCTCTTTCGGGGCTCCAGGACAAGCAAGAAGTGTCTGGTTTCTGTAGTGTAGTGGTTATCACGTTCGCCTCACACGCGAAAGGTCCCCGGTTCGAAACCGGGCAGAAACAGTGTCTACCTTTAACTTTTTGCCATCCAAAGCACTCCTCCTTCCCTTGCTCCATACGCTTGCAAGCTGGCCCTCAATGTGACTGGCCAGTGTCTTTTCTTCACTCACTTTCTCAGGCAACTGCTAATAGCCTCTTTCAGACTGCCTCTCAGCCATCCCTACATGCATATCCATCTAAGAGAGATCTAAAACTCAACTTGCAAAACACCAAGCTTTGTCTCTTTTCCTTCTCCCTAGATACTGCACTATCTAGAAGTAGAACTGTCCTACCACCTGCTTTGTAAGTTTATATTGCCTGGAATTTGCCTTTGACTCCAACCTCCCTTGTCTTCTTCCTATCCAGCCCTTCTCCAAGTACTGCCACTTTGGTTGCCGTTGCATCATCTGCAAAGTTCAGGCTTTCCCAGTAGTTAAGACTTATGATATTTTGCTGCATGCCATGGTTGTCTTTCCCCTCCCCACCTTTCTATTCCCGAATGCCTTTTTTTTTACTCAAGCATACTCTATTGACCTAAGCCCAACATTTTAGATGTTGTTACCTCTCATAGCTACTTTATTGCTCCCTTTCTCATGTGGAAGGTTCTTTTGAGTATTAGTTCCCAATATGCCAGTTGTCTATGTTCCTATGCGAGCACTGCTTTCTTCTTGGTAGCAAAATTGCAATCAGTTTCCACCGGAGGTTTCTGTAGTGTAGTGGTTATCACGTTTCCTTTACACGCAAAAGGTCCCCAGCTCGAAACTGGGCAGAAACAGCGATGCTTTTTGTTCCATAAAGTGGTCTATTCCCCTCCTTTCTAAAGAAGATTTTTGGCCTCCAATGCTAGCTGCACCTTGACAAAACTCACATTAGTCTGCCTACTCCTCTTGATCCAGTTGTCTCCAAGCAAAAGAGCTGGAGTTAGTCCAAAGTAGCGTGTTAGCTTGATCAGGACAGATGTGGATCCTAGTTGTTGCGTGTAGTTAAAATAAGCTGCGTGTGGTTAAAATGAGCTGCACGTGGTTAAAACAAGCTTTGCTTGGGTAAAATGAGCCGCTTGTGGGTACACCCTGAGAAGTGTAGGTGGTTTCTGTAGTGTAGTGGTTATCACATTCGCCTAACACGCGAAAGGTCCCCAGTTCGAAACTGGGCAGAAACATGGCTTTTTCTCTGGTCTTCTTTCCTTTTCACGCAGGCTCCACTTACGCATGCATGAGTCTTTACCTGTCTGGCTTAATCATATTCATGAAAAGCTCTACTTTTCCTCTTTCCGGGCTCCAGGACAAGCAAGAAGTGTCTGGTTTCTGTAGTGTAGTGGTTATCACGTTCGCCTCACACGCGAAAGGTCCCCGGTTCGAAACCGGGCAGAAACAGTGTCTATCTTTAACTTTTTGCCATCCAAAGCACTCCTCCTTCACTTGCTCCATACGCTTGCAAGCTGGCCCTCAATGTGACTGGCCAGTGTCTTTTCTTCACTCACTTTCTCAGGCAACTGCTAATAGCCTCTTTCAGACTGCCTCTCAGCCATCCCTACATGCATATCCATCTAAGAGAGATCTAAAACTCAACTTGCAAAACACCAAGCTTTGTCTCTTTTCCTTCTCCCTAGATACTGCACTATCTAGAAGTAGAACTGTCCTACCACCTGCTTTGTAAGTTTATATTGCCTGGAATTTGCCTTTGACTCCAACCTCCCTTGTCTTCTTCCTATCCAGCCCTTCTCCAAGTACTGCCACTTTGGTTGCCGTCGCATCATCTGCAAAGTTCAGGCTTTCCCAGTAGTTAAGACTTATGATATTTTGCTGCATGCCATGGTTGTCTTTCCCCTCCCCACCTTTCTATTCCTGAATGCCTTTTTTTTTACTCAAGCATACTCTATTGACCTAAGCCCAACATTTTAGATGTTGTTACCTCTCATAGCTACTTTATTGCTCCCTTTCTCATGTGGAAGGTTCTTTTGAGTATTAGTTCCCAATATGCCAGTTGTCTATGTTCCTATGCGAGCACTGCTTTCTTCTTGGTAGCAAAATTGCAATCAGTTTCCACCGGAGGTTTCTGTAGTGTAGTGGTTATCACGTTTGCTTTACACGCAAAAGGTCCCCAGCTCGAAACTGGGCAGAAACAGCGATGCTTTTTGTTCCATAAAGTGGTCTATTCCCCTCCTTTCTAAAGAAGATTTTTGGCCTCCAATGCTAGCTGCACCTTGACAAAACTAACATTAGTCTGCCTACTCCTCTTGATCCAGTTGTCTCCAAGCAAAAGAGCTGGAGTTAGTCCAAAGTAGCGTGTTAGCTTGATCAGGACAGATGTGGATCCTAGTTGTTGCGTGTGGTTAAAATGAGCTGCGTGTGGTTAAAATGAGCTGCACGTGGTTAAAACAAGCTTTGCTTGGGTAAAATGAGCCGCTTGTGGGTACACCCTGAGAAGTGTAGGTGGTTTCTGTAGTGTAGTGGTTATCACGTTTGCCTAACACGCGAAAGGTCCCCAGTTCGAAACTGGGCAGAAACATGGCTTTTTCTCTGGTCTTCTTTCCATTTCACGCAGGCTCCACTTACGCATGCAAGAGTCTTTACCTGTCTGGCTTAATCATATTCATGAAAAGCTCTACTTTTTCTCTTTCGGGGCTCCAGGACAAGCAAGAAGTGTCTGGTTTCTGTAGTGTAGTGGTTATCACGTTCGCCTCACACGCGAAAGGTCCCCGGTTCGAAACTGGGCAGAAACAGTGTCTACCTTTAACTTTTTGCCATCCAAAGCACTCCTCCTTCCCTTGCTCCATACGCTTGCAAGCTGGCCCCTTAATGTGACTGGCCAGTGTCTTTTCTTCACTCACTTTCTCAGGCAACTGCTAATAGCCTCTTTCAGACTGCCTCTCAGCCATCCCTACATGCATATCCATCTAAGAGAGATCTAAAACTCAACTTGCAAAACACCAAGCTTTGTCTCTTTTCCTTCTCCCTAGATACTGCACTATCTAGAAGTAGAACTGTCCTACCACCTGCTTTGTAAGTTTATATTGCCTGGAATTTGCCTTTGACTCCAACCTCCCTTGTCTTCTTCCTATCCAGCCCTTCTCCAAGTACTGCCACTTTGGTTGCCGTTGCATCATCTGCAAAGTTCAGGCTTTCCCAGTAGTTAAGACTTATGATATTTTGCTGCATGCCATGGTTGTCTTTCCCCTCCCCACCTTTCTATTCCCGAATGCCTTTTTTTTTACTCAAGCATACTCTATTGACCTAAGCCCAACATTTTAGATGTTGTTACCTCTCATAGCTACTTTATTGCTCCCTTTCTCATGTGGAAGGTTCTTTTGAGTATTAGTTCCCAATATGCCAGTTGTCTATGTTCCTATGCGAGCACTGCTTTCTTCTTGGTAGCAAAATTGCAATCAGTTTCCACCGGAGGTTTCTGTAGTGTAGTGGTTATCACGTTTGCTTTACTCGCAAAAGGTCCCCTTCTCGAAACTGGGCAGAAACAGCGATGCATTTTGTTCCATAAAGTGTTCTATTCCCCTCCTTTCTAAAGAAGATTTTTGGCCTCCAATGCTAGCTGCACCTTGACAAAACTCACATTAGTCTGCCTACTCCTCTTGATCCAGTTGTCTCCAAGCAAAAGAGCTGGAGTTAGTCCAAAGTAGCGTGTTAGCTTGATCAGGACAGATGTGGATCCTAGTTGTTGCGTGTGGTTAAAATGAGCTGCGTGTGGTTAAAATGAGCTGCACGTGGTTAAAACAAGCTTTGCTTGGGTAAAATGAGCCGCTTGTGGGTACACCCTGAGAAGTGTAGGTGGTTTCTGTAGTGTAGTGGTTATCACGTTCGCCTAACACGTGAAAGGTCCCCAGTTCGAAACTGGGCAGAAACATGGCTTTTTCTCTGGTCTTCTTTCCTTTTCACGCAGGCTCCACTTACGCATGCATGAGTCTTTACCTGTCTGGCTTAATCATATTCATGAAAAGCTCTACTTTTCCTCTTTCGGGGCTCCAGGACAAGCAAGAAGTGTCTGGTTTCTGTAGTGTAGTGGTTATCACGTTCGGCTCACACGCAAAAAGTTCCCGGTTCGAAACCGGACAGAAACAGTGTCTACCTTTAACTTTTTGCCATCCAAAGCACTCCTCCTTCCCTTGCTCCATACGCTTGCAAGCTGGCCATCAATGTTACTGGACAGTGTCTTTTCTTCACTCACTTTCTCAGGCAACTGCTAATAGCCTCTTTCAGACTGCCTCTCAGCCATCCCTACATGCATATCCATCTAAGAGAGATCTAAAACTCAACTTGCAAAACACCAAGCTTTGTCTCTTTTCCTTCTCCCTAGATACTGCACTATCTAGAAGTAGAACTGTCCTACCACCTGCTTTGTAAGTTTATATTGCCTGGAATTTGCCTTTGACTCCAACCTCCCTTGTCTTCTTCCTATCCAGCCCTTCTCCAAGTACTGCCACTTTGGTTGCCGTCGCATCATCTGCAAAGTTCAGGCTTTCCCAGTAGTTAAGACTTATGATATTTTGCTGCATGCCATGGTTGTCTTTCCCCTCCCCACCTTTCTATTCCCGAATGCCTTTTTTTTTACTCAAGCATACTCTATTGACCTAAGCCCAACATTTTAGATGTTGTTACCTCTCATAGCTACTTTATTGCTCCCTTTCTCATGTGGAAGGTTCTTTTGAGTATTAGTTCCCAATATGCCAGTTGTCTATGTTCCTATGCGAGCACTGCTTTCTTCTTGGTAGCAAAATTGCAATCAGTTTCCACCGGAGGTTTCTGTAGTGTAGTGGTTATCACGTTTGCTTTACACGCAAAAGGTCCCCAGCTCGAAACTGGGCAGAAACAGCGATGCTTTTTGTTCCATAAAGTGGTCTATTCCCCTCCTTTCTAAAGAAGATTTTTGGCCTCCAATGCTAGCTGCACCTTGACAAAACTCACATTAGTCTGCCTACTCCTCTTGATCCAGTTGTCTCCAAGCAAAAGAGCTGGAGTTAGTCCAAAGTAGCGTGTTAGCTTGATCAGGACAGATGTGGATCCTAGTTGTTGCGTGTGGTTAAAATGAGCTGCGTGTGGTTAAAATGAGCTGCACGTGGTTAAAACAAGCTTTGCTTGGGTAAAATGAGCCGCTTGTGGGTACACCCTGAGAAGTGTAGGTGGTTTCTGTAGTGTAGTGGTTATCACGTTCGCCTAACACGTGAAAGGTCCCCAGTTCGAAACTGGGCAGAAACATGGCTTTTTCTCTGGTCTTCTTTCCTTTTCACGCAGGCTCCACTTACGCATGCATGAGTCTTTACCTGTCTGGCTTAATCATATTCATGAAAAGCTCTACTTTTCCTCTTTCGGGGCTCCAGGACAAGCAAGAAGTGTCTGGTTTCTGTAGTGTAGTGGTTATCACGTTCGCCTCACACGCGAAAGGTCCCCGGTTCGAAACCGGGCAGAAACAGTGTCTACCTTTAACTTTTTGCCATCCAAAGCACTCCTCCTTCCCTTGCTCTATACGCTTGCAAGCTGGCCCTCAATGTGACTGGCCAGTGTCTTTTCTTCACTCACTTTCTCAGGCAACTGCTAATAGCCTCTTTCAGACTGCCTCTCAGCCATCCCTACATGCATATCCATCTAAGAGAGATCTAAAACTCAACTTGCAAAACACCAAGCTTTGTCTCTTTTCCTTCTCCCTAGATACTGCACTATCTAGAAGTAGAACTGTCCTACCACCTGCTTTGTAAGTTTATATTGCCTGGAATTTGCCTTTGACTCCAACCTCCCTTGTCTTCTTCCTATCCAGCCCTTCTCCAAGTACTGCCACTTTGGTTGCCGTTGCATCATCTGCAAAGTTCAGGCTTTCCCAGTAGTTAAGACTTATGATATTTTGCTGCATGCCATGGTTGTCTTTCCCCTCCCCACCTTTCTATTCCCGAATGCCTTTTTTTTTACTCAAGCATACTCTATTGACCTAAGCCCAACATTTTAGATGTTGTTACCTCTCATAGCTACTTTATTGCTCCCTTTCTCATGTGGAAGGTTCTTTTGAGTATTAGTTCCCAATATGCCAGTTGTCTATGTTCCTATGCGAGCACTGCTTTCTTCTTGGTAGGAAAATTGCAATCAGTTTCCACCGGAGGTTTCTGTAGTGTAGTGGTTATCACGTTTCCTTTACACGCAAAAGGTCCCCAGCTCGAAACTGGGCAGAAACAGCGATGCTTTTTGTTCCATAAAGTGGTCTATTCCCCTCCTTTCTAAAGAAGATTTTTGGCCTCCAATGCTAGCTGCACCTTGACAAAACTCACATTAGTCTGCCTACTCCTCTTGATCCAGTTGTCTCCAAGCAAAAGAGCTGGAGTTAGTCCAAAGTAGCGTGTTAGCTTGATCAGGACAGATGTGGATCCTAGTTGTTGCGTGTAGTTAAAATAAGCTGCGTGTGGTTAAAATGAGCTGCACGTGGTTAAAACAAGCTTTGCTTGGGTAAAATGAGCCGCTTGTGGGTACACCCTGAGAAGTGTAGGTGGTTTCTGTAGTGTAGTGGTTATCACATTCGCCTAACACGCGAAAGGTCCCCAGTTCGAAACTGGGCAGAAACATGGCTTTTTCTCTGGTCTTCTTTCCTTTTCACGCAGGCTCCACTTACGCATGCATGAGTCTTTACCTGTCTGGCTTAATCATATTCATGAAAAGCTCTACTTTTCCTCTTTCGGGGCTCCAGGACAAGCAAGAAGTGTCTGGTTTCTGTAGTGTAGTGGTTATCACGTTCGCCTCACACGCGAAAGGTCCCCGGTTCGAAACCGGGCAGAAACAGTGTCTATCTTTAACTTTTTGCCATCCAAAGCACTCCTCCTTCCCTTGCTCCATACGCTTGCAAGCTGGCCCTCAATGTGACTGGCCAGTGTCTTTTCTTCACTCACTTTCTCAGGCAACTGCTAATAGCCTCTTTCAGACTGCCTCTCAGCCATCCCTACATGCATATCCATCTAAGAGAGATCTAAAACTCAACTTGCAAAACACCAAGCTTTGTCTCTTTTCCTTCTCCCTAGATACTGCACTATCTAGAAGTAGAACTGTCCTACCACCTGCTTTGTAAGTTTATATTGCCTGGAATTTGCCTTTGACTCCAACCTCCCTTGTCTTCTTCCTATCCAGCCCTTCTCCAAGTACTGCCACTTTGGTTGCCGACACATCATCTGCAAAGTTCAGGCTTTCCCAGTAGTTAAGACTTATGATATTTTGCTGCATGCCATGGTTGTCTTTCCCCTCCCCACCTTTCTATTCCTGAATGCCTTTTTTTTTACTCAAGCATACTCTATTGACCTAAGCCCAACATTTTAGATGTTGTTACCTCTCATAGCTACTTTATTGCTCCCTTTCTCATGTGGAAGGTTCTTTTGAGTATTAGTTCCCAATATGCCAGTTGTCTATGTTCCTATGCGAGCACTGCTTTCTTCTTGGTAGCAAAATTGCAATCAGTTTCCACCGGAGGTTTCTGTAGTGTAGTGGTTATCACGTTTGCTTTACACGCAAAAGGTCCCCAGCTCGAAACTGGGCAGAAACAGCGATGCTTTTTGTTCCATAAAGTGGTCTATTCCCCTCCTTTCTAAAGAAGATTTTTGGCCTCCAATGCTAGCTGCACCTTGACAAAACTAACATTAGTCTGCCTACTCCTCTTGATCCAGTTGTCTCCAAGCAAAAGAGCTGGAGTTAGTCCAAAGTAGCGTGTTAGCTTGATCAGGACAGATGTGGATTCTAGTTGTTGCGTGTGGTTAAAATGAGCTGCGTGTGGTTAAAATGAGCTGCACGTGGTTAAAACAAGCTTTGCTTGGGTAAAATGAGCCGCTTGTGGGTACACCCTGAGAAGTGTAGGTGGTTTCTGTAGTGTAGTGGTTATCACGTTCGCCTAACATGCGAAAGGTCCCCAGTTCGAAACTGGGCAGAAACATGGCTTTTTCTCTGGTCTTCTTTCCTTTTCACGCAGGCTCCACTTACGCATGCATGAGTCTTTACCTGTCTGGCTTAATCATATTCATGAAAAGCTCTACTCTTCCTCTTTTGGGGCTGCAGGACAAGTAAGGAGTGTCTGGTTTCTGTAGTGTAGTGGTTATCACGTTCGCCTCACACGCGAAAGGTCCCCGGTTCGAAACTGGGCAGAAACAGTGTCTACCTTTAACTTTTTGCCATCCAAAGCACTCCTCCTTCCCTTGCTCCATACGCTTGCAAGCTGGCCCTCAATGTGACTGGCCAGTGTCTTTTCTTCACTCACTTTCTCAGGCAACTGCTAATAGCCTCTTTCAGACTGCCTCTCAGCCATCCCTACATGCATATCCATCTAAGAGAGATCTAAAACTCAACTTGCAAAACACCAAGCTTTGTCTCTTTTCCTTCTCCCTAGATACTGCACTATCTAGAAGTACAACTGTCCTACCACCTGCTTTGTAAGTTTATATTGCCTGGAATTTGCCTTTGACTCCAACCTCCCTTGTCTTCTTCCTATCCAGCCCTTCTCCAAGTACTGCCACTTTGGTTGCCGTCGCATCATCTGCAAAGTTCAGGCTTTCCCAGTAGTTAAGACTTATGATATTTTGCTGCATGCCATGGTTGTCTTTCCCCTCCCCACCTTTCTATTCCCGAATGCCTTTTTTTTTACTCAAGCATACTCTATTGACCTAAGCCCAACATTTTAGATGTTGTTACCTCTCATAGCTACTTTATTGCTCCCTTTCTCATGTGGAAGGTTCTTTTGAGTATTAGTTCCCAATATGCCAGTTGTCTATGTTCCTATGCGAGCACTGCTTTCTTCTTGGTAGCAAAATTGCAATCAGTTTCCACCGGAGGTTTCTGTAGTGTAGTGGTTATCACGTTTCCTTTACACGCAAAAGGTCCCCAGCTCGAAACTGGGCAGAAACAGCGATGCTTTTTGTTCCATAAAGTGGTCTATTCCCCTCCTTTCTAAAGAAGATTTTTGGCCTCCAATGCTAGCTGCACCTTGACAAAACTCACATTAGTCTGCCTACTCCTCTTGATCCAGTTGTCTCCAAGCAAAAGAGCTGGAGTTAGTCCAAAGTAGCGTGTTAGCTTGATCAGGACAGATGTGGATCCTAGTTTTTGCGTGTAGTTAAAATGAGCTGCGTGTGGTTAAAATGAGCTGCACGTGGTTAAAACAAGCTTTGCTTGGGTAAAATGAGCCGCTTGTGGGTACACCCTGAGAAGTGTAGGTGGTTTCTGTAGTGTAGTGGTTATCACGTTTGCCTAACACGCGAAAGGTCCCCAGTTCGAAACTGGGCAGAAACATGGCTTTTTCTCTGGTCTTCTTTCCTTTTCACGCAGGCTCCACTTACGCATGCATGAGTCTTTACCTGTGTGGCTTAATCATATTCATGAAAAGCTCTACTTTTCCTCTTTCGGGGCTCCAGGACAAGCAAGAAGTGTCTGGTTTCTGTAGTGTAGTGGTTATCACGTTCGCCTCACATGCGAAAGGTCCCCGGTTCGAAACCGGGCAGAAACAGTGTCTACCTTTAACTTTTTGCAATCCAAAGCACTCCTCCTTCCCTTGCTCCATACGCTTGCAAGCTGGCCCTCAATGTGACTGGCCAGTGTCTTTTCTTCACTCACTTTCTCAGGCAACTGCTAATAGCCTCTTTCAGACTGCCTCTCAGCCATCCCTACATGCATATCCATCTAAGAGAGATCTAAAACTCAACTTGCAAAACACCAAGCTTTGTCTCTTTTCCTTCTCCCTAGATACTGCACTATCTAGAAGTAGAACTGTCCTACCACCTGCTTTGTAAGTTTATATTGCCTGGAATTTGCCTTTGACTCCAACCTCCCTTGTCTTCTTCCTATCCAGCCCTTCTCCAAGTACTGCCACTTTGGTTGCCGTCGCATCATCTGCAAAGTTCAGGCTTTCCCAGTAGTTAAGACTTATGATATTTTGCTGCATGCCATGGTTGTCTTTCCCCTCCCCACCTTTCTATTCCCGAATGCCTTTTTTTTTACTCAAGCATACTCTATTGACCTAAGCCCAACATTTTAGATGTTGTTACCTCTCATAGCTACTTTATTGCTCCCTTTCTCATGTGGAAGGTTCTTTTGAGTATTAGTTCCCAATATGCCAGTTGTCTATGTTCCTATGCGAGCACTGCTTTCTTCTTGGTAGCAAAATTGCAATCAGTTTCCACCGGAGGTTTCTGTAGTGTAGTGGTTATCACGTTTGCTTTACACGCAAAAGGTCCCCAGCTCGAAACTGGGCAGAAACAGCGATGCTTTTTGTTCCATAAAGTGGTCTATTCCCCTCCTTTCTAAAGAAGATTTTTGGCCTCCAATGCTAGCTGCACCTTGACAAAACTCACATTAGTCTGCCTACTCCTCTTGATCCAGTTGTCTCCAAGCAAAAGAGCTGGAGTTAGTCCAAAGTAGCGTGTTAGCTTGATCAGGACAGATGTGGATCCTAGTTGTTGCGTGTGGTTAAAATGAGCTGCGTGTGGTTAAAATGAGCTGCACGTGGTTAAAACAAGCTTTGCTTGGGTAAAATGAGCCGCTTGTGGGTACACCCTGAGAAGTGTAGGTGGTTTCTGTAGTGTAGTGGTTATCACGTTTGCCTAACACGCGAAAGGTCCCCAGTTCGAAACTGGGCAGAAACATGGCTTTTTCTCTGGTCTTCTTTCCTTTTCACGCAGGCTCCACTTACGCATGCATGAGTCTTTACCTGTCTGGCTTAATCATATTCATGAAAAGCTCTACTTTTCCTCTTTCGGGGCTCCAGGACAAGCAAGAAGTGTCTGGTTTCTGTAGTGTAGTGGTTATCACGTTCGCCTCGCATGCGAAAGGTCCCCGGTTCGAAACCGGGCAGAAACAGTGTCTATCTTTAACTTCTTGCCATCCAAAGCACTCCTCCTTCCCTTGCTCCATACGCTTGCAAGCTGGCCCTCAATGTGACTGGCCAGTGTCTTTTCTTCACTCACTTTCTCAGGCAACTGCTAATAGCCTCTTTCAGACTGCCTCTCAGCCATCCCTACATGCATATCCATCTAAGAGAGATCTAAAACTCAACTTGCAAAACACCAAGCTTTGTCTCTTTTCCTTCTCCCTAGATACTGCACTATCTAGAAGTAGAACTGTCCTACCACCTGCTTTGTAAGTTTATATTGCCTGGAATTTGCCTTTGACTCCAACCTCCCTTGTCTTCTTCCTATCCAGCCCTTCTCCAAGTACTGCCACTTTGGTTGCCGTCGCATCATCTGCAAAGTTCAGGCTTTCCCAGTAGTTAAGACTTATGATATTTTGCTGCATGCCATGGTTGTCTTTCCCCTCCCCACCTTTCTATTCCTGAATGCCTTTTTTTTTACTCAAGCATACTCTATTGACCTAAGCCCAACATTTTAGATGTTGTTACCTCTCATAGCTACTTTATTGCTCCCTTTCTCATGTGGAAGGTTCTTTTGAGTATTAGTTCCCAATATGCCAGTTGTCTATGTTCCTATGCGAGCACTGCTTTCTTCTTGGTAGCAAAATTGCAATCAGTTTCCACCGGAGGTTTCTGTAGTGTAGTGGTTATCACGTTTGCTTTACACGCAAAAGGTCCCCAGCTCGAAACTGGGCAGAAACAGCGATGCTTTTTGTTCCATAAAGTGGTCTATTCCCCTCCTTTCTAAAGAAGATTTTTGGCCTCCAATGCTAGCTGCACCTTGACAAAACTAACATTAGTCTGCCTACTCCTCTTGATCCAGTTGTCTCCAAGCAAAAGAGCTGGAGTTAGTCCAAAGTAGCGTGTTAGCTTGATCAGGACAGATGTGGATCCTAGTTGTTGCGTGTGGTTAAAATGAGCTGCGTGTGGTTAAAATGAGCTGCACGTGGTTAAAACAAGCTTTGCTTGGGTAAAATGAGCCGCTTGTGGGTACACCCTGAGAAGTGTAGGTGGTTTCTGTAGTGTAGTGGTTATCACGTTCGCCTAACACGCGAAAGGTCCCCAGTTCGAAACTGGGCAGAAACATGGCTTTTTCTCTGGTCTTCTTTCCTTTTCACGCAGGCTCCACTTACGCATGCATGAGTCTTTACCTGTGTGGCTTAATCATATTCATGAAAAGCTCTACTTTTCCTCTTTCGGGGCTCCAGGACAAGCAAGAAGTGTCTGGTTTCTGTAGTGTAGTGGTTATCACGTTCACCTCACTTGCGAAAGGTCCCCGGTTCGAAACCGGGCAGAAACAGTGTCTACCTTTAACTTTTTGCCATCCAAAGCACTCCTCCTTCCCTTGCTCCATACGCTTGCAAGCTGGCCCTCAATGTGACTGGCCAGTGTCTTTTCTTCACTCACTTTCTCAGGCAACTGCTAATAGCCTCTTTCAGACTGCCTCTCAGCCATCCCTACATGCATATCCATCTAAGAGAGATCTAAAACTCAACTTGCAAAACACCAAGCTTTGTCTCTTTTCCTTCTCCCTAGATACTGCACTATCTAGAAGTAGAACTGTCCTACCACCTGCTTTGTAAGTTTATATTGCCTGGAATTTGCCTTTGACTCCAACCTCCCTTGTCTTCTTCCTATCCAGCCCTTCTCCAAGTACTGCCACTTTGGTTGCCGTCGCATCATCTGCAAAGTTCAGGCTTTCCCAGTAGTTAAGACTTATGATATTTTGCTGCATGCCATGGTTGTCTTTCCCCTCCCCACCTTTCTATTCCCGAATGCCTTTTTTTTTACTCAAGCATACTCTATTGACCTAAGCCCAACATTTTAGATGTTGTTACCTCTCATAGCTACTTTATTGCTCCCTTTCTCATGTGGAAGGTTCTTTTGAGTATTAGTTCCCAATATGCCAGTTGTCTATGTTCCTATGCGAGCACTGCTTTCTTCTTGGTAGCAAAATTGCAATCAGTTTCCACCGGAGGTTTCTGTAGTGTAGTGGTTATCACGTTTCCTTTACACGCAAAAGGTCCCCAGCTCGAAACTGGGCAGAAACAGCGATGCTTTTTGTTCCATAAAGTGGTCTATTCCCCTCCTTTCTAAAGAAGATTTTTGGCCTCCAATGCTAGCTGCACCTTGACAAAACTCACATTAGTCTGCCTACTCCTCTTGATCCAGTTGTCTCCAAGCAAAAGAGCTGGAGTTAGTCCAAAGTAGCGTGTTAGCTTGATCAGGACAGATGTGGATCCTAGTTGTTGCGTGTAGTTAAAATGAGCTGCGTGTGGTTAAAATGAGCTGCACGTGGTTAAAACAAGCTTTGCTTGGGTAAAATGAGCCGCTTGTGGGTACACCCTGAGAAGTGTAGGTGGTTTCTGTAGTGTAGTGGTTATCACGTTCGCCTAACACCCGAAAGGTCCCCAGTTCGAAACTGGGCAGAAACATGGCTTTTTCTCTGGTCTTCTTTCCTTTTCACGCAGGCTCCACTTACGCATGCATGAGTCTTTACCTGTGTGGCTTAATCATATTCATGAAAAGCTCTACTTTTCCTCTTTCGGGGCTCCAGGACAAGCAAGAAGTGTCTGGTTTCTGTAGTGTAGTGGTTATCACGTTCGCCTCACATGCGAAAGGTCCCCGGTTCGAAACCGGGCAGAAACAGTGTCTACCTTTAACTTTTTGCAATCCAAAGCACTCCTCCTTCCCTTGCTCCATACGCTTGCAAGCTGGCCCTCAATGTGACTGGCCAGTGTCTTTTCTTCACTCACTTTCTCAGGCAACTGCTAATAGCCTCTTTCAGACTGCCTCTCAGCCATCCCTACATGCATATCCATCTAAGAGAGATCTAAAACTCAACTTGCAAAACACCAAGCTTTGTCTCTTTTCCTTCTCCCTAGATACTGCACTATCTAGAAGTAGAACTGTCCTACCACCTGCTTTGTAAGTTTATATTGCCTGGAATTTGCCTTTGACTCCAACCTCCCTTGTCTTCTTCCTATCCAGCCCTTCTCCAAGTACTGCCACTTTGGTTGCCGTCGCATCATCTGCAAAGTTCAGGCTTTCCCAGTAGTTAAGACTTATGATATTTTGCTGCATGCCATGGTTGTCTTTCCCCTCCCCACCTTTCTATTCCCGAATGCCTTTTTTTTTACTCAAGCATACTCTATTGACCTAAGCCCAACATTTTAGATGTTGTTACCTCTCATAGCTACTTTATTGCTCCCTTTCTCATGTGGAAGGTTCTTTTGAGTATTAGTTCCCAATATGCCAGTTGTCTATGTTCCTATGCGAGCACTGCTTTCTTCTTGGTAGCAAAATTGCAATCAGTTTCCACCGGAGGTTTCTGTAGTGTAGTGGTTATCACGTTTGCTTTACACGCAAAAGGTCCCCAGCTCGAAACTGGGCAGAAACAGCGATGCTTTTTGTTCCATAAAGTGGTCTATTCCCCTCCTTTCTAAAGAAGATTTTTGGCCTCCAATGCTAGCTGCACCTTGACAAAACTCACATTAGTCTGCCTACTCCTCTTGATCCAGTTGTCTCCAAGCAAAAGAGCTGGAGTTAGTCCAAAGTAGCGTGTTAGCTTGATCAGGACAGATGTGGATCCTAGTTGTTGCGTGTGGTTAAAATGAGCTGCGTGTGGTTAAAATGAGCTGCACGTGGTTAAAACAAGCTTTGCTTGGGTAAAATGAGCCGCTTGTGGGTACACCCTGAGAAGTGTAGGTGGTTTCTGTAGTGTAGTGGTTATCACATTTGCCTAACACGCGAAAGGTCCCCAGTTCGAAACTGGGCAGAAACATGGCTTTTTCTCTGGTCTTCTTTCCTTTTCACGCAGGCTCCACTTACGCATGCATGAGTCTTTACCTGTCTGGCTTAATCATATTCATGAAAAGCTCTACTTTTCCTCTTTCGGGGCTCCAGGACAAGCAAGAAGTGTCTGGTTTCTGTAGTGTAGTGGTTATCACGTTCGCCTCGCATGCGAAAGGTCCCCGGTTCGAAACCGGGCAGAAACAGTGTCTATCTTTAACTTTTTGCCATCCAAAGCACTCCTCCTTCCCTTGCTCCATACGCTTGAAAGCTGGCCCTCAATGTGACTGGCCAGTGTCTTTTCTTCACTCACTTTCTCAGGCAACTGCTAATAGCCTCTTTCAGACTGCCTCTCAGCCATCCCTACATGCATATCCATCTAAGAGAGATCTAAAACTCAACTTGCAAAACACCAAGCTTTGTCTCTTTTCCTTCTCCCTAGATACTGCACTATCTAGAAGTAGAACTGTCCTACCACCTGCTTTGTAAGTTTATATTGCCTGGAATTTGCCTTTGACTCCAACCTCCCTTGTCTTCTTCCTATCCAGCCCTTCTCCAAGTACTGCCACTTTGGTTGCCGTCGCATCATCTGCAAAGTTCAGGCTTTCCCAGTAGTTAAGACTTATGATATTTTGCTGCATGCCATGGTTGTCTTTCCCCTCCCCACCTTTCTATTCCTGAATGCCTTTTTTTTTACTCAAGCATACTCTATTGACCTAAGCCCAACATTTTAGATGTTGTTACCTCTCATAGCTACTTTATTGCTCCCTTTCTCATGTGGAAGGTTCTTTTGAGTATTAGTTCCCAATATGCCAGTTGTCTATGTTCCTATGCGAGCACTGCTTTCTTCTTGGTAGCAAAATTGCAATCAGTTTCCACCGGAGGTTTCTGTAGTGTAGTGGTTATCACGTTTGCTTTACACGCAAAAGGTCCCCAGCTCGAAACTGGGCAGAAACAGCGATGCTTTTTGTTCCATAAAGTGGTCTATTCCCCTCCTTTCTAAAGAAGATTTTTGGCCTCCAATGCTAGCTGCACCTTGACAAAACTAACATTAGTCTGCCTACTCCTCTTGATCCAGTTGTCTCCAAGCAAAAGAGCTGGAGTTAGTCCAAAGTAGCGTGTTAGCTTGATCAGGACAGATGTGGATCCTAGTTGTTGCGTGTGGTTAAAATGAGCTGCGTGTGGTTAAAATGAGCTGCACGTGGTTAAAACAAGCTTTGCTTGGGTAAAATGAGCCGCTTGTGGGTACACCCTGAGAAGTGTAGGTGGTTTCTGTAGTGTAGTGGTTATCACGTTCGCCTAACACGCGAAAGGTCCCCAGTTCGAAACTGGGCAGAAACATGGCTTTTTCTCTGGTCTTCTTTCCTTTTCACGCAGGCTCCACTTACGCATGCATGAGTCTTTACCTGTGTGGCTTAATCATATTCATGAAAAGCTCTACTTTTCCTCTTTCGGGGCTCCAGGACAAGCAAGAAGTGTCTGGTTTCTGTAGTGTAGTGGTTATCACGTTCACCTCACTTGCGAAAGGTCCCCGGTTCGAAACCGGGCAGAAACAGTGTCTGCCTTTAACTTTTTGCCATCCAAAGCACTCCTCCTTCCCTTGCTCCATACGCTTGCAAGCTGGCCCTCAATGTGACTGGCCAGTGTCTTTTCTTCACTCACTTTCTCAGGCAACTGCTAATAGCCTCTTTCAGACTGCCTCTCAGCCATCCCTACATGCATATCCATCTAAGAGAGATCTAAAACTCAACTTGCAAAACACCAAGCTTTGTCTCTTTTCCTTCTCCCTAGATACTGCACTATCTAGAAGTAGAACTGTCCTACCACCTGCTTTGTAAGTTTATATTGCCTGGAATTTGCCTTTGACTCCAACCTCCCTTGTCTTCTTCCTATCCAGCCCTTCTCCAAGTACTGCCACTTTGGTTGCCGTCGCATCATCTGCAAAGTTCAGGCTTTCCCAGTAGTTAAGACTTATGATATTTTGCTGCATGCCATGGTTGTCTTTCCCCTCCCCACCTTTCTATTCCCGAATGCCTTTTTTTTTACTCAAGCATACTCTATTGACCTAAGCCCAACATTTTAGATGTTGTTACCTCTCATAGCTACTTTATTGCTCCCTTTCTCATGTGGAAGGTTCTTTTGAGTATTAGTTCCCAATATGCCAGTTGTCTATGTTCCTATGCGAGCACTGCTTTCTTCTTGGTAGCAAAATTGCAATCAGTTTCCACCGGAGGTTTCTGTAGTGTAGTGGTTATCACGTTTGCTTTACACGCAAAAGGTCCCCAGCTCGAAACTGGGCAGAAACAGCGATGCTTTTTGTTCCATAAAGTGGTCTATTCCCCTCCTTTCTAAAGAAGATTTTTGGCCTCCAATGCTAGCTGCACCTTGACAAAACTAACATTAGTCTGCCTACTCCTCTTGATCCAGTTGTCTCCAAGCAAAAGAGCTGGAGTTAGTCCAAAGTAGCGTGTTAGCTTGATCAGGACAGATGTGGATCCTAGTTGTTGCGTGTGGTTAAAATGAGCTGCGTTTGGTTAAAATGAGCTGCACGTGGTTAAAACAAGCTTTGCTTGGGTAAAATGAGCCGCTTGTGGGTACACCCTGAGAAGTGTAGGTGGTTTCTGTAGTGTAGTGGTTATCACGTTTGCCTAACACGCGAAAGGTCCCCAGTTCGAAACTGGGCAGAAACATGGCTTTTTCTCTGGTCTTCTTTCCTTTTCACGCAGGCTCCACTTACGCATGCATGAGTCTTTACCTGTCTGGCTTAATGATATTCATGAAAAGCTCTACTTTTCCTCTTTCGGAGCTCCAGGACACGCAAGAAGTGTCTGGTTTCTGTACTGTAGTGGTTATCACGTTCGCCTCACACGCGAAAGGTCCCCGGTTTGAAACCGGGCAGAAACAGTGTCTACCTTTAACTTTTTGCCATCCAAAGCACTCCTCCTTCCCTTGCTCCATACGCTTGCAAGCTGGCCCTCAATGTGACTGGCCAGTGTCTTTTCTTCACTCACTTTCTCAGGCAACTGCTAATAGCCTCTTTCAGACTGCCTCTCAGCCATCCCTACATGCATATCCATCTAAGAGAGATCTAAAACTCAACTTGCAAAACACCAAGCTTTGTCTCTTTTCCTTCTCCCTAGATACTGCACTATCTAGAAGTACAACTGTCCTACCACCTGCTTTGTAAGTTTATATTGCCTGGAATTTGCCTTTGACTCCAACCTCCCTTGTCTTCTTCCTATCCAGCCCTTCTCCAAGTACTGTCACTTTGGTTGCCGTCGCATCATCTGCAAAGTTCAGGCTTTCCCAGTAGTTAAGACTTATGATATTTTGCTGCATGCCATGGTTGTCTTTCCCCTCCCCACCTTTCTATTCCCGAATGCCTTTTTTTTTACTCAAGCATACTCTATTGACCTAAGCCCAACATTTTAGATGTTGTTACCTCTCATAGCTACTTTATTGCTCCCTTTCTCATGTGGAAGGTTCTTTTGAGTATTAGTTCCCAATATGCCAGTTGTCTATGTTCCTATGCGAGCACTGCTTTCTTCTTGGTAGCAAAATTGCAATCAGTTTCCACCGGAGGTTTCTGTAGTGTAGTGGTTATCACGTTTCCTTTACACGCAAAAGGTCCCCAGCTCGAAACTGGGCAGAAACAGCGATGCTTTTTGTTCCATAAAGTGGTCTATTCCCCTCCTTTCTAAAGAAGATTTTTGGCCTCCAATGCTAGCTGCACCTTGACAAAACTCACATTAGTCTGCCTACTCCTCTTGATCCAGTTGTCTCCAAGCAAAAGAGCTGGAGTTAGTCCAAAGTAGCGTGTTAGCTTGATCAGGACAGATGTGGATCCTAGTTGTTGCGTGTAGTTAAAATGAGCTGCGTGTGGTTAAAATGAGCTGCACGTGGTTAAAACAAGCTTTGCTTGGGTAAAATGAGCCGCTTGTGGGTACACCCTGAGAAGTGCAGGTGGTTTCTGTAGTGTAGTGGTTATCACATTCGCCTAACACGCGAAAGGTCCCCAGTTCGAAACTGGGCAGAAACATGGCTTTTTCTCTGGTCTTCTTTCCTTTTCACGCAGGCTCCACTTACGCATGCATGAGTCTTTACCTGTCTGGCTTAATCATATTCATGAAAAGCTCTACTTTTCCTCTTTCGGGGCTCCAGGACAAGCAAGAAGTGTCTGGTTTCTGTAGTGTAGTGGTTATCACGTTCGCCTCGCATGCGAAAGGTCCCTGGTTCAAAACCGGGCAGAAACAGTGTCTATCTTTAACTTTTTGCCATCCAAAGCACTCCTCCTTCCCTTGCTCCATACGCTTGCAAGCTGGCCCTCAATGTGACTGGCCAGTGTCTTTTCTTCACTCACTTTCTCAGGCAACTGCTAATAGCCTCTTTCAGACTGCCTCTCAGCCATCCCTACATGCATATCCATCTAAGAGAGATCTAAAACTCAACTTGCAAAACACCAAGCTTTGTCTCTTTTCCTTCTCCCTAGATACTGCACTATCTAGAAGTAGAACTGTCCTACCACCTGCTTTGTAAGTTTATATTGCCTGGAATTTGCCTTTGACTCCAACCTCCCTTGTCTTCTTCCTATCCAGCCCTTCTCCAAGTACTGCCACTTTGGTTGCCGTCGCATCATCTGCAAAGTTCAGGCTTTCCCAGTAGTTAAGACTTATGATATTTTGCTGCATGCCATGGTTGTCTTTCCCCTCCCCACCTTTCTATTCCTGAATGCCTTTTTTTTTACTCAAGCATACTCTATTGACCTAAGCCCAACATTTTAGATGTTGTTACCTCTCATAGCTACTTTATTGCTCCCTTTCTCATGTGGAAGGTTCTTTTGAGTATTAGTTCCCAATATGCCAGTTGTCTATGTTCCTATGCGAGCACTGCTTTCTTCTTGGTAGCAAAATTGCAATCAGTTTCCACCGGAGGTTTCTGTAGTGTAGTGGTTATCACGTTTGCTTTACACGCAAAAGGTCCCCAGCTCGAAACTGGGCAGAAACAGCGATGCTTTTTGTTCCATAAAGTGGTCTATTCCCCTCCTTTCTAAAGAAGATTTTTGGCCTCCAATGCTAGCTGCACCTTGACAAAACTAACATTAGTCTGCCTACTCCTCTTGATCCAGTTGTCTCCAAGCAAAAGAGCTGGAGTTAGTCCAAAGTAGCGTGTTAGCTTGATCAGGACAGATGTGGATCCTAGTTGTTGCGTGTGGTTAAAATGAGCTGCGTGTGGTTAAAATGAGCTGCACGTGGTTAAAACAAGCTTTGCTTGGGTAAAATGAGCCGCTTGTGGGTACACCCTGAGAAGTGTAGGTGGTTTCTGTAGTGTAGTGGTTATCACGTTCGCCTAACACGCGAAAGGTCCCCAGTTCGAAACTGGGCAGAAACATGGCTTTTTCTCTGGTCTTCTTTCCTTTTCACGCAGGCTCCACTTACGCATGCATGAGTCTTTACCTGTCTGGCTTAATCATATTCATGAAAAGCTCTACTTTTCCTCTTTCGGGGCTCCAGGACAAGCAAGAAGTGTCTGGTTTCTGTAGTGTAGTGGTTATCACATTCGCCTCACACGCGAAAGGTCCCCGGTTCGAAACCGGGCAGAAACAGTGTCTACCTTTAACTTTTTGCCATCCAAAGCACTCCTCCTTCCCTTGCTCCATACGCTTGCAAGCTGGCCCTCAATGTGACTGGCCAGTGTCTTTTCTTCACTCACTTTCTCAGGCAACTGCTAATAGCCTCTTTCAGACTGCCTCTCAGCCATCCCTACATGCATATCCATCTAAGAGAGATCTAAAACTCAACTTGCAAAACACCAAGCTTTGTCTCTTTTCCTTCTCCCTAGATACTGCACTATCTAGAAGTAGAACTGTCCTACCACCTGCTTTGTAAGTTTATATTGCCTGGAATTTGCCTTTGACTCCAACCTCCCTTGTCTTCTTCCTATCCAGCCCTTCTCCAAGTACTGCCACTTTGGTTGCCGTCGCATCATCTGCAAAGTTCAGGCTTTCCCAGTAGTTAAGACTTATGATATTTTGCTGCATGCCATGGTTGTCTTTCCCCTCCCCACCTTTCTATTCCCGAATGCCTTTTTTTTTACTCAAGCATACTCTATTGACCTAAGCCCAACATTTTAGATGTTGTTACCTCTCATAGCTACTTTATTGCTCCCTTTCTCATGTGGAAGGTTCTTTTGAGTATTAGTTCCCAATATGCCAGTTGTCTATGTTCCTATGCGAGCACTGCTTTCTTCTTGGTAGCAAAATTGCAATCAGTTTCCACCGGAGGTTTCTGTAGTGTAGTGGTTATCACGTTTGCTTTACACGCAAAAGGTCCCCAGCTCGAAACTGGGCAGAAACAGCGATGCTTTTTGTTCCATAAAGTGGTCTATTCCCCTCCTTTCTAAAGAAGATTTTTGGCCTCCAATGCTAGCTGCACCTTGACAAAACTCACATTAGTCTGCCTACTCCTCTTGATCCAGTTGTCTCCAAGCAAAAGAGCTGGAGTTAGTCCAAAGTAGCGTGTTAGCTTGATCAGGACAGATGTGGATCCTAGTTGTTGCGTGTGGTTAAAATGAGCTGCGTGTGGTTAAAATGAGCTGCACGTGGTTAAAACAAGCTTTGCTTGGGTAAAATGAGCCGCTTGTGGGTACACCCTGAGAAGTGTAGGTGGTTTCTGTAGTGTAGTGGTTATCACGTTCGCCTAACACGCGAAAGGTCCCCAGTTCGAAACTGGGCAGAAACATGGCTTTTTCTCTGGTCTTCTTTCCTTTTCACGCAGGCTCCACTTACGCATGCATGAGTCTTTACCTGTCTGGCTTAATCATATTCATGAAAAGCTCTACTTTTCCTCTTTTGGGGCTCCAGGACAAGCAAGAAGTGTCTGGTTTCTGTAGTGTAGTGGTTATCACGTTCGCCTCACACGCGAAAGGTCCCCGGTTCGAAACCGGGCAGAAACAGTGTCTACCTTTAACTTTTTGCCATCCAAAGCACTCCTCCTTCCCTTGCTCCATACGCTTGCAAGCTGGCCCTCAATGTGACTGGCCAGTGTCTTTTCTTCACTCACTTTCTCAGGCAACTGCTAATAGCCTCTTTCAGACTGCCTCTCAGCCATCCCTACATGCATATCCATCTAAGAGAGATCTAAAACTCAACTTGCAAAACACCAAGCTTTGTCTCTTTTCCTTCTCCCTAGATACTGCACTATCTAGAAGTAGAACTGTCCTACCACCTGCTTTGTAAGTTTATATTGCCTGGAATTTGCCTTTGACTCCAACCTCCCTTGTCTTCTTCCTATCCAGCCCTTCTCCAAGTACTGCCACTTTGGTTGCCGTCGCATCATCTGCAAAGTTCAGGCTTTCCCAGTAGTTAAGACTTATGATATTTTGCTGCATGCCATGGTTGTCTTTCCCCTCCCCACCTTTCTATTCCCGAATGCCTTTTTTTTTACTCAAGCATACTCTATTGACCTAAGCCCAACATTTTAGATGTTGTTACCTCTCATAGCTACTTTATTGCTCCCTTTCTCATGTGGAAGGTTCTTTTGAGTATTAGTTCCCAATATGCCAGTTGTCTATGTTCCTATGCGAGCACTGCTTTCTTCTTGGTAGCAAAATTGCAATCAGTTTCCACCGGAGGTTTCTGTAGTGTAGTGGTTATCACGTTTGCTTTACACGCAAAAGGTCCCCAGCTCGAAACTGGGCAGAAACAGCGATGCTTTTTGTTCCATAAAGTGGTCTATTCCCCTCCTTTCTAAAGAAGATTTTTGGCCTCCAATGCTAGCTGCACCTTGACAAAACTCACATTAGTCTGCCTACTCCTCTTGATCCAGTTGTCTCCAAGCAAAAGAGCTGGAGTTAGTCCAAAGTAGCGTGTTAGCTTGATCAGGACAGATGTGGATCCTAGTTGTTGCGTGTGGTTAAAATGAGCTGCGTGTGGTTAAAATGAGCTGCACGTGGTTAAAACAAGCTTTGCTTGGGTAAAATGAGCCGCTTGTGGGTACACCCTGAGAAGTGTAGGTGGTTTCTGTAGTGTAGTGGTTATCACGTTCGCCTAACACGCGAAAGGTCCCCAGTTCGAAACTGGGCAGAAACATGGCTTTTTCTCTGGTCTTCTTTCCTTTTCACGCAGGCTCCACTTACGCATGCATGAGTCTTTACCTGTCTGGCTTAATCATATTCATGAAAAGCTCTACTTTTCCTCTTTTGGGGCTCCAGGACAAGCAAGAAGTGTCTGGTTTCTGTAGTGTAGTGGTTATCACGTTCGCCTCACACGCGAAAGGTCCCCGGTTCGAAACCGGGCAGAAACAGTGTCTACCTTTAACTTTTTGCCATCCAAAGCACTCCTCCTTCCCTTGCTCCATACGCTTGCAAGCTGGCCCTCAATGTGACTGGCCAGTGTCTTTTCTTCACTCACTTTCTCAGGCAACTGCTAATAGCCTCTTTCAGACTGCCTCTCAGCCATCCCTACATGCATATCCATCTAAGAGAGATCTAAAACTCAACTTGCAAAACACCAAGCTTTGTCTCTTTTCCTTCTCCCTAGATACTGCACTATCTAGAAGTAGAACTGTCCTACCACCTGCTTTGTAAGTTTATATTGCCTGGAATTTGCCTTTGACTCCAACCTCCCTTGTCTTCTTCCTATCCAGCCCTTCTCCAAGTACTGCCACTTTGGTTGCCGTCGCATCATCTGCAAAGTTCAGGCTTTCCCAGTAGTTAAGACTTATGATATTTTGCTGCATGCCATGGTTGTCTTTCCCCTCCCCACCTTTCTATTCCCGAATGCCTTTTTTTTTACTCAAGCATACTCTATTGACCTAAGCCCAACATTTTAGATGTTGTTACCTCTCATAGCTACTTTATTGCTCCCTTTCTCATGTGGAAGGTTCTTTTGAGTATTAGTTCCCAATATGCCAGTTGTCTATGTTCCAATGCGAGAACTGCTTTCTTCTTGGTAGCAAAATTGCAATCAGTTTCCACCGGAGGTTTCTGTAGTGTAGTGGTTATCACGTTTGCTTTACACGCAAAAGGTCCCCAGCTCGAAACTGCGCAGAAACAGCGATGCTTTTTGTTCCATAAAGTGGTCTATTCCCCTCCTTTCTAAAGAAGATTTTTGGCCTCCAATGCTAGCTGCACCTTGACAAAACTCACATTAGTCTGCCTACTCCTCTTGATCCAGTTGTCTCCAAGCAAAAGAGCTGGAGTTAGTCCAAAGTAGCGTGTTAGCTTGATCAGGACAGATGTGGATCCTAGTTGTTGCGTGTGGTTAAAATGAGCTGCGTGTGGTTAAAATGAGCTGCACGTGGTTAAAACAAGCTTTGCTTGGGTAAAATGAGCCGCTTGTGGGTACACCCTGAGAAGTGTAGGTGGTTTCTGTAGTGTAGTGGTTATCACGTTCACCTAACACGCGAAAGGTCCCCAGTTCGAAACTGGGCAGAAACATGGCTTTTTCTCTGGTCTTCTTTCCTTTTCACGCAGGCTCCACTTACGCATGCATGAGTCTTTACCTGTCTGGCTTAATCATATTCATGAAAAGCTCTACTTTTCCTCTTTTGGGGCTCCAGGACAAGCAAGAAGTGTCTGGTTTCTGTAGTGTAGTGGTTATCACGTTCGCCTCACACGCGAAAGGTCCCCGGTTTGAAACCGGGCAGAAACAGTGTCTACCTTTAACTTTTTGCCATCCAAAGCACTCCTCCTTCCCTTGCTCCATACGCTTGCAAGCTGGCCCTCAATGTGACTGGCCAGTGTCTTTTCTTCACTCACTTTCTCAGGCAACTGCTAATAGCCTCTTTCAGACTGCCTCTCAGCCATCCCTACATGCATATCCATCTAAGAGAGATCTAAAACTCAACATGCAAAACACCAAGCTTTGTCTCTTTTCCTTCTCCCTAGATACTGCACTATCTAGAAGTACAACTGTCCTACCACCTGCTTTGTAAGTTTATATTGCCTGGAATTTGCCTTTGACTCCAACCTCCCTTGTCTTCTTCCTATCCAGCCCTTCTCCAAGTACTGCCACTTTGGTTGCCGTCGCATCATCTGCAAAGTTCAGGCTTTCCCAGTAGTTAAGACTTATGATATTTTGCTGCATGCCATGGTTGTCTTTCCCCTCCCCACCTTTCTATTCCCGAATGCCTTTTTTTTTACTCAAGCATACTCTATTGACCTAAGCCCAACATTTTAGATGTTGTTACCTCTCATAGCTACTTTATTGCTCCCTTTCTCATGTGGAAGGTTCTTTTGAGTATTAGTTCCCAATATGCCAGTTGTCTATGTTCCTATGCGAGCACTGCTTTCTTCTTGGTAGCAAAATTGCAATCAGTTTCCACCGGAGGTTTCTGTAGTGTAGTGGTTATCACGTTTCCTTTACACGCAAAAGGTCCCCAGCTCGAAACTGGGCAGAAACAGCGATGCTTTTTGTTCCATAAAGTGGTCTATTCCCCTCCTTTCTAAAGAAGATTTTTGGCCTCCAATGCTAGCTGCACCTTGACAAAACTCACATTAGTCTGCCTACTCCTCTTGATCCAGTTGTCTCCAAGCAAAAGAGCTGGAGTTAGTCCAAAGTAGCGTGTTAGCTTGATCAGGACAGATGTGGATCCTAGTTGTTGCGTGTAGTTAAAATGAGCTGCGTGTGGTTAAAATGAGCTGCACGTGGTTAAAACAAGCTTTGCTTGGGTAAAATGAGCCGCTTGTGGGTACACCCTGAGAAGTGCAGGTGGTTTCTGTAGTGTAGTGGTTATCACATTCGCCTAACACGCGAAAGGTCCCCAGTTCGAAACTGGGCAGAAACATGGCTTTTTCTCTGGTCTTCTTTCCTTTTCACGCAGGCTCCACTTACGCATGCATGAGTCTTTACCTGTCTGGCTTAATCATATTCATGAAAAGCTCTACTTTTCCTCTTTCGGGGCTCCAGGACAAGCAAGAAGTGTCTGGTTTCTGTAGTGTAGTGGTTATCACGTTCGCCTCGCATGCGAAAGGTCCCCGGTTCAAAACCGGGCAGAAACAGTGTCTATCTTTAACTTTTTGCCATCCAAAGCACTCCTCCTTCCCTTGCTCCATACGCTTGCAAGCTGGCCCTCAATGTGACTGGCCAGTGTCTTTTCTTCACTCACTTTCTCAGGCAACTGCTAATAGCCTCTTTCAGACTGCCTCTCAGCCATCCCTACATGCATATCCATCTAAGAGAGATCTAAAACTCAACTTGCAAAACACCAAGCTTTGTCTCTTTTCCTTCTCCCTAGATACTGCACTATCTAGAAGTAGAACTGTCCTACCACCTGCTTTGTAAGTTTATATTGCCTGGAATTTGCCTTTGACTCCAACCTCCCTTGTCTTCTTCCTATCCAGCCCTTCTCCAAGTACTGCCACTTTGGTTGCCGTCGCATCATCTGCAAAGTTCAGGCTTTCCCAGTAGTTAAGACTTATGATATTTTGCTGCATGCCATGGTTGTCTTTCCCCTCCCCACCTTTCTATTCCCGAATGCCTTTTTTTTTACTCAAGCATACTCTATTGACCTAAGCCCAACATTTTAGATGTTGTTACCTCTCATAGCTACTTTATTGCTCCCTTTCTCATGTGGAAGGTTCTTTTGAGTATTAGTTCCCAATATGCCAGTTGTCTATGTTCCTATGCGAGCACTGCTTTCTTCTTGGTAGCAAAATTGCAATCAGTTTCCACCGGAGGTTTCTGTAGTGTAGTGGTTATCACGTTTGCTTTACACGCAAAAGGTCCCCAGCTCGAAACTGGGCAGAAACAGCGATGCTTTTTGTTCCATAAAGTGGTCTATTCCCCTCCTTTCTAAAGAAGATTTTTGGCCTCCAATGCTAGCTGCACCTTGACAAAACTAACATTAGTCTGCCTACTCCTCTTGATCCAGTTGTCTCCAAGCAAAAGAGCTGGAGTTAGTCCAAAGTAGCGTGTTAGCTTGATCAGGACAGATGTGGATCCTAGTTGTTGCGTGTGGTTAAAATGAGCTGCGTGTGGTTAAAATGAGCTGCACGTGGTTAAAACAAGCTTTGCTTGGGTAAAATGAGCCGCTTGTGGGTACACCCTGAGAAGTGTAGGTGGTTTCTGTAGTGTAGTGGTTATCACGTTCGCCTAACACGCGAAAGGTCCCCAGTTCGAAACTGGGCAGAAACATGGCTTTTTCTCTGGTCTTCTTTCCTTTTCACGCAGGCTCCACTTACGCATGCATGAGTCTTTACCTGTCTGGCTTAATCATATTCATGAAAAGCTCTACTTTTCCTCTTTCCGGGCTCCAGGACAAGAAAGAAGTGTCTGGTTTCTGTAGTGTAGTGGTTATCACGTTCTCCTCACACGCGAAAGGTCCCCGGTTCGAAACCGGGCAGAAACAGTGTCTACCTTTAACTTTTTGCCATCCAAAGCACTCCTCCTTCCCTTGCTCCATATGCTTGCAAGCTGGCCCTCAATGTGACTGGCCAGTGTCTTTTCTTCACTCACTTTCTCAGGCAACTGCTAATAGCCTCTTTCAGACTGCCTCTCAGCCATCCCTACATGCATATCCATCTAAGAGAGATCTAAAACTCAACTTGCAAAACACCAAGCTTTGTCTCTTTTCCTTCTCCCTAGATACTGCACTATCTAGAAGTAGAACTGTCCTACCACCTGCTTTGTAAGTTTATATTGCCTGGAATTTGCCTTTGACTCCAACCTCCCTTGTCTTCTTCCTATCCAGCCCTTCTCCAAGTACTGCCACTTTGGTTGCCGTCGCATCATCTGCAAAGTTCAGGCTTTCCCAGTAGTTAAGACTTATGATATTTTGCTGCATGCCATGGTTGTCTTTCCCCTCCCTACCTTTCTATTCCTGAATGCCTTTTTTTTTACTCAAGCATACTCTTTAGACCTAAGCCCAACATTTTAGATGTTGTTACCTCTCATAGCTACTTTATTGCTCCCTTTCTCATGTGGAAGGTTCTTTTGATTATTAGTTCCCAATATGCCAGTTGTCTATGTTCCTATGCGAGCACTGCTTTCTTCTTGGTAGCAAAATTGCAATCAGTTTCCACCGGAGGTTTCTGTAGTGTAGTGGTTATCACGTTTGCTTTACACGCAAAAGGTCCCCAGCTCGAAACTGGGCAGAAACAGCGATGCTTTTTGTTCCATAAAGTGGTCTATTCCCCTCCTTTCTAAAGAAGATTTTTGGCCTCCAATGCTAGCTGCACCTTGACAAAACTCACATTAGTCTGCCTACTCCTCTTGATCCAGTTGTCTCCAAGCAAAAGAGCTGGAGTTAGTCCAAAGTAGCGTGTTAGCTTGATCAGGACAGATGTGGATCCTAGTTGTTGCGTGTGGTTAAAATGAGCTGCGTGTGGTTAAAATGAGCTGCACGTGGTTAAAACAAGGTTTGCTTGGGTAAAATGAGCCGCTTGTGGGTACACCCTGAGAAGTGTAGGTGGTTTCTGTAGTGTAGTGGTTATCACGTTCGCCTAACACGCGAAAGGTCCCCAGTTTGAAACTGGGCAGAAACATGGCTTTTTCTCTGGTCTTCTTTCCTTTTCACGCAGGCTCCACTTACGCATGCATGAGTCTTTACCTGTCTGGCTTAATCATATTCATGAAAAGCTCTACTTTTCCTCTTTCGGGGCTCCAGGACAAGCAAGAAGTGTCTGGTTTCTGTAGTGTAGTGGTTATCACGGTCGCCTCACACGCGAAAGGTCCCTGGTTCGAAACCGGGCAGAAACAGTGTCGACCTTTAACTTTTTGCCATCCAAAGCACTCCTCCTTCCCTTGCTCCATACGCTTGCAAGCTGGCCCTCAATGTGACTGGCCAGTGTCTTTTCTTCACTCACTTTCTCAGGCAACTGCTAATAGCCTCTTTCAGACTGCCTCTCAGCCATCCCTACATGCATATCCATCTAAGAGAGATCTAAAACTCAACTTGCAAAACACCAAGCTTTGTCTCTTTTCCTTCTCCCTAGATACTGCACTATCTAGAAGTAGAACTGTCCTACCACCTGCTTTGTAAGTTTATATTGCCTGGAATTTGCCTTTGACTCCAACCTCCCTTGTCTTCTTCCTATCCAGCCCTTCTCCAAGTACTGCCACTTTGGTAGCCATCACATCATCTGCAAAGTTCAGGCTTTCCCAGTAGTTAAGACTTATGATATTTTGCTGCATGCCATGGTTGTCTTTCCCCTCCCCACCTTTCTATTCCCGAATGCCTTTTTTTTTACTCAAGCATACTCTATTGACCTAAGCCCAACATTTTAGATGTTGTTACCTCTCATAGCTACTTTATTGCTCCCTTTCTCATGTGGAAGGTTCTTTTGAGTATTAGTTCCCAATATGCCAGTTGTCTATGTTCCTATGCGAGCACTGCTTTCTTCTTGGTAGCAAAATTGCAATCAGTTTCCACCGGAGGTTTCTGTAGTGTAGTGGTTATCACGTTTGCTTTACACGCAAAAGGTCCCCAGCTCGAAACTGGGCAGAAACAGCGATGCTTTTTGTTCCATAAAGTGGTCTATTCCCCTCCTTTCTAAAGAAGATTTTTGGCCTCCAATGCTAGCTGCACCTTGACAAAACTCACATTAGTCTGCCTACTCCTCTTGATCCAGTTGTCTCCAAGCAAAAGAGCTGGAGTTAGTCCAAAGTAGCGTGTTAGCTTGATCAGGACAGATGTGGATCCTAGTTGTTGCGTGTGGTTAAAATGAGCTGCGTGTGGTTAAAATGAGCTGCACGTGGTTAAAACAAGCTTTGCTTGGGTAAAATGAGCCGCTTGTGGGTACACCCTGAGAAGTGTAGGTGGTTTCTGTAGTGTAGTGGTTATCACGTTTGCCTAACACGCGAAAGGTCCCCAGTTCGCAAGTGGGCAGAAACATGGCTTTTTCTCTGGTCTTCTTTCCTTTTCACGCAGGCTCCACTTACGCATGCATGAGTCTTTACCTGTCTGGCTTAATGATATTCATGAAAAGCTCTACTTTTCCTCTTTCGGAGCTCCAGGACAAGCAAGAAGTGTCTGGTTTCTGTAGTGTAGTGGTTATCACATTCGCCTCACACGCGAAAGGTCCCCGGTTTGAAACCGGGCAGAAACAGTGTCTACCTTTAACTTTTTGCCATCCAAAGCACTCCTCCTTCCCTTGCTCCATACGCTTGCAAGCTGGCCCTCAATGTGACTGGCCAGTGTCTTTTCTTCACTCACTTTCTCAGGCAACTGCTAATAGCCTCTTTCAGACTGCCTCTCAGCCATCCCTACATGCATATCCATCTAAGAGAGATCTAAAACTCAACTTGCAAAACACCAAGCTTTGTCTCTTTTCCTTCTCCCTAGATACTGCACTATCTAGAAGTAGAACTGTCCTATCACCTGCTTTGTAAGTTTATATTGCCTGGAATTTGCCTTTGACTCCAACCTCCCTTGTCTTCTTCCTATCCAGCCCTTCTCCAAGTACTGCCACTTTGGTTGCCGTCGCATCATCTGCAAAGTTCAGGCTTTCCCAGTAGTTAAGACTTATGATATTTTGCTGCATGCCATGGTTGTCTTTCCCCTCCGCACCTTTCTATTCCCGAATGCCTTTTTTTTTACTCAAGCATACTCTATTGACCTAAGCCCAACATTTTAGATGTTGTTACCTCTCATAGCTACTTTATTGCTCCCTTTCTCATGTGGAAGGTTCTTTTGAGTATTAGTTCCCAATATGCCAGTTGTCTATGTTCCTATGCGAGCACTGCTTTCTTCTTGGTAGCAAAATTGCAATCAGTTTCCACCGGAGGTTTCTGTAGTGTAGTGGTTATCACGTTTGCTTTACACGCAAAAGGTCCCCAGCTCGAAACTGGGCAGAAACAGCGATGCTTTTTGTTCCATAAAGTGGTCTATTCCCCTCCTTTCTAAAGAAGATTTTTGGCCTCCAATGCTAGCTGCACCTTGACAAAACTCACATTAGTCTGCCTACTCCTCTTGATCCAGTTGTCTCCAAGCAAAAGAGCTGGAGTTAGTCCAAAGTAGCGTGTTAGCTTGATCAGGACAGATGTGGATCCTAGTTGTTGCGTGTGGTTAAAATGAGCTGCGTGTGGTTAAAATGAGCTGCACGTGGTTAAAACAAGCTTTGCTTGGGTAAAATGAGCCGCTTGTGTGTACACCCTGAGAAGTGTAGGTGGTTTCTGTAGTGTAGTGGTTATCACGTTCGCCTAACACGCGAAAGGTCCCCAGTTCGAAACTGGGCAGAAACATGGCTTTTTCTCTGGTCTTCTTTCCTTTTCACGCAGGCTCCACTTACGCATGCATGAGTCTTTACCTGTCTGGCTTAATCATATTCATGAAAAGCTCTACTTTTCCTCTTTCGGGGCTCCAGAACAAGCAAGAAGTGTCTGGTTTCTGTAGTGTAGTGGTTATCACGTTCGCCTCACATGCGAAAGGTCCCCGGTTCGAAACTGGGCAGAAACAGTGTCTACCTTTAACTTTTTGCCATCCAAAGCACTCCTCCTTCCCTTGCTCCATACGCTTGCAAGCTGGCCCTCAATGTGACTGGCCAGTGTCTTTTCTTCACTCACTTTCTCAGGCAACTGCTAATAGCCTCTTTCAGACTGCCTCTCAGCCATCCCTACATGCATATCCATCTAAGAGAGATCTAAAACTCAACTTGCAAAACACCAAGCTTTGTCTCTTTTCCTTCTCCCTAGATACTGCACTATCTAGAAGTAGAACTGTCCTACCACCTGCTTTGTAAGTTTATATTGCCTGGAATTTGCCTTTGACTCCAACCTCCCTTGTCTTCTTCCTATCCAGCCCTTCTCCAAGTACTGCCACTTTGGTTGCCGTCGCATCATCTGCAAAGTTCAGGCTTTCCCAGTAGTTAAGACTTATGATATTTTGCTGCATGCCATGGTTGTCTTTCCCCTCCCCACCTTTCTATTCCCGAATGCCTTTTTTTTTACTCAAGCATACTCTATTGACCTAAGCCCAACATTTTAGATGTTGTTACCTCTCATAGCTACTTTATTGCTCCCTTTCTCATGTGGAAGGTTCTTTTGAGTATTAGTTCCCAATATGCCAGTTGTCTATGTTCCTATGCGAGCACTGCTTTCTTCTTGGTAGCAAAATTGCAATCAGTTTCCACCGGAGGTTTCTGTAGTGTAGTGGTTATCACGTTTCCTTTACACGCAAAAGGTCCCCAGCTCGAAACTGGGCAGAAACAGCGATGCTTTTTGTTCCATAAAGTGGTCTATTCCCCTCCTTTCTAAAGAAGATTTTTGGCCTCCAATGCTAGCTGCACCTTGACAAAACTCACATTAGTCTGCCTACTCCTCTTGATCCAGTTGTCTCCAAGCAAAAGAGCTGGAGTTAGTCCAAAGTAGCGTGTTAGCTTGATCAGGACAGATGTGGATCCTAGTTGTTGCGTGTGGTTAAAATGAGCTGCGTGTGGTTAAAATGAGCTGCACGTGGTTAAAACAAGCTTTGCTTGGGTAAAATGAGCCGCTTGTGGGTACACCCTGAGAAGTGTAGGTGGTTTCTGTAGTGTAGTGGTTATCACGTTCGCCTAACACGCGAAAGGTCCCCAGTTCGAAACTGGGCAGAAACATGGCTTTTTCTCTGGTCTTCTTTCCTTTTCACGCAGGCTCCACTTACGCATGCATGAGTCTTTACCTGTCTGGCTTAATCATATTCATGAAAAGCTCTACTTTTCCTCTTTCGGGGCTCCAGAACAAGCAAGAAGTGTCTGGTTTCTGTAGTGTAGTGGTTATCACGTTCGCCTCACACGCGAAAGGTCCCCGGTTCGAAACTGGGCAGAAACAGTGTCTACCTTTAACTTTTTGCCATCCAAAGCACTCCTCCTTCCCTTGCTCCATACGCTTGCAAGCTGGCCCTCAATGTGACTGGCCAGTGTCTTTTCTTCACTCACTTTCTCAGGCAACTGCTAATAGCCTCTTTCAGACTGCCTCTCAGCCATCCCTACATGCATATCCATCTAAGAGAGATCTAAAACTCAACTTGCAAAACATCAAGCTTTGTCTCTTTTCCTTCTCCCTAGATACTGCACTATCTAGAAGTAGAACTGTCCTACCACCTGCTTTGTAAGTTTATATTGCCTGGAATTTGCCTTTGACTCCAACCTCCCTTGTCTTCTTCCTATCCAGCCCTTCTCCAAGTACTGCCACTTTGGTTGCCGTCGCATCATCTGCAAAGTTCAGGCTTTCCCAGTAGTTAAGACTTATGATATTTTGCTGCATGCCATGGTTGTCTTTCCCCTCCCCACCTTTCTATTCCCGAATGCCTTTTTTTTTACTCAAGCATACTCTATTGACCTAAGCCCAACATTTTAGATGTTGTTACCTCTCATAGCTACTTTATTGCTCCCTTTCTCATGTGGAAGGTTCTTTTGAGTATTAGTTCCCAATATGCCAGTTGTCTATGTTCCTATGCGAGCACTGCTTTCTTCTTGGTAGCAAAATTGCAATCAGTTTCCACCGGAGGTTTCTGTAGTGTAGTGGTTATCACGTTTCCTTTACACGCAAAAGGTCCCCAGCTCGAAACTGGGCAGAAACAGCGATGCTTTTTGTTCCATAAAGTGGTCTATTCCCCTCCTTTCTAAAGAAGATTTTTGGCCTCCAATGCTAGCTGCACCTTGACAAAACTCACATTAGTCTGCCTACTCCTCTTGATCCAGTTGTCTCCAAGCAAAAGAGCTGGAGTTAGTCCAAAGTAGCGTGTTAGCTTGATCAGGACAGATGTGGATCCTAGTTGTTGCGTGTGGTTAAAATGAGCTGCGTGTGGTTAAAATGAGCTGCACGTGGTTAAAACAAGCTTTGCTTGGGTAAAATGAGCCGCTTGTGGGTACACCCTGAGAAGTGTAGGTGGTTTTTGTAGTGTAGTGGTTATCACGTTCGCCTAACACGCGAAAGGTCCCCAGTTTGAAACTGGGCAGAAACATAGCTTTTTCTCTGGTCTTCTTTCCTTTTCACGCAGGCTCCACTTACGCATGCATGAGTCTTTACCTGTCTGGCTTAATCATATTCATGAAAAGCTCTACTTTTCCTCTTTTGGGGCTCCAGGACAAGCAAGAAGTGTCTGGTTTCTGTAGTGTAGTGGTTATCATGTTCGCCTCACACGCGAAAGGTCCCCGGTTCGAAACCGGGCAGAAACAGTGTCTACCTTTAACTTTTTGCCATCCAAAGCACTCCTCCTTCCCTTGCTCCATACGCTTGCAAGCTGGCCCTCAATGTGACTGGCCAGTGTCTTTTCTTCACTCACTTTCTCAGGCAACTGCTAATAGCCTCTTTCAGACTGCCTCTCAACCATCCCTACATGCATATCCATCTAAGAGAGATCTAAAACTCAACTTGCAAAACACCAAGCTTTGTCTCTTTTCCTTCTCCCTAGATACTGCACTATCTAGAAGTAGAACTGTCCTACCACCTGCTTTGTAAGTTTATATTGCCTGGAATTTGCCTTTGACTCCAACCTCCCTTGTCTTCTTCCTATCCAGCCCTTCTCCAAGTACTGCCACTTTGGTTGCCGTCGCATCATCTGCAAAGTTCAGGCTTTCCCAGTAGTTAAGACTTATGATATTTTGCTGCATGCCATGGTTGTCTTTCCCCTCCCCACCTTTCTATTCCCGAATGCCTTTTTTTTTACTCAAGCATACTCTATTGACCTAAGCCCAACATTTTAGATGTTGTTACCTCTCATAGCTACTTTATTGCTCCCTTTCTCATGTGGAAGGTTCTTTTGAGTATTAGTTCCCAATATGCCAGTTGTCTATGTTAGTATGCGAGCACTGCTTTCTTCTTGGTAGCAAAATTGCAATCAGTTTCCACCGGAGGTTTCTGTAGTGTAGTGGTTATCACGTTTGCTTTACACGCAAAAGGTCCCCAGCTCGAAACTGGGCAGAAACAGCGATGCTTTTTGTTCCATAAAGTGGTCTATTCCCCTCCTTTCTAAAGAAGATTTTTGGCCTCCAATGCTAGCTGCACCTTGACAAAACTCACATTAGTCTGCCTACTCCTCTTGATCCAGTTGTCTCCAAGCAAAAGAGCTGGAGTTAGTCCAAAGTAGCGTGTTAGCTTGATCAGGACAGATGTGGATCCTAGTTGTTGCGTGTGGTTAAAATGAGCTGCGTGTGGTTAAAATGAGCTGCACGTGGTTAAAACAAGCTTTGCTTGGGTAAAATGAGCCGCTTGTGGGTACACCCTGAGAAGTGTAGGTGGTTTCTGTAGTGTAGTGGTTATCACGTTCGCCTAACACGCGAAAGGTCTCCAGTTCGAAACTGGGCAGAAACATGGCTTTTTCTCTGGTCTTCTTTCCTTTTCACGCAGGCTCCACTTACGCATGCATGAGTCTTTACCTGTCTGGCTTAATCATATTCATGAAAAGCTCTACTTTTCCTCTTTCGGGGCTCCAGAACAAGCAAGAAGTGTCTGGTTTCTGTAGTGTAGTGGTTATCACGTTCGCCTCACACGCGAAAGGTCCCCGGTTCGAAACTGGGCAGAAACAGTGTCTACCTTTAACTTTTTGCCATCCAAAGCACTCCTCCTTCCCTTGCTCCATACGCTTGCAAGCTGGCCCTCAATGTGACTGGCCAGTGTCTTTTCTTCACTCACTTTCTCAGGCAACTGCTAATAGCCTCTTTCAGACTGCCTCTCAGCCATCCCTACATGCATATCCATCTAAGAGAGATCTAAAACTCAACTTGCAAAACATCAAGCTTTGTCTCTTTTCCTTCTCCCTAGATACTGCACTATCTAGAAGTAGAACTGTCCTACCACCTGCTTTGTAAGTTTATATTGCCTGGAATTTGCCTTTGACTCCAACCTCCCTTGTCTTCTTCCTATCCAGCCCTTCTCCAAGTACTGCCACTTTGGTTGCCGTCGCATCATCTGCAAAGTTCAGGCTTTCCCAGTAGTTAAGACTTATGATATTTTGCTGCATGCCATGGTTGTCTTTCCCCTCCCCACCTTTCTATTCCCGAATGCCTTTTTTTTTACTCAAGCATACTCTATTGACCTAAGCCCAACATTTTAGATGTTGTTACCTCTCATAGCTACTTTATTGCTCCCTTTCTCATGTGGAAGGTTCTTTTGAGTATTAGTTCCCAATATGCCAGTTGTCTATGTTCCTATGCGAGCACTGCTTTCTTCTTGGTAGCAAAATTGCAATCAGTTTCCACCGGAGGTTTCTGTAGTGTAGTGGTTATCACGTTTCCTTTACACGCAAAAGGTCCCCAGCTCGAAACTGGGCAGAAACAGCGATGCTTTTTGTTCCATAAAGTGGTCTATTCCCCTCCTTTCTAAAGAAGATTTTTGGCCTCCAATGCTAGCTGCACCTTGACAAAACTCACATTAGTCTGCCTACTCCTCTTGATCCAGTTGTCTCCAAGCAAAAGAGCTGGAGTTAGTCCAAAGTAGCGTGTTAGCTTGATCAGGACAGATGTGGATCCTAGTTGTTGCGTGTGGTTAAAATGAGCTGCGTGTGGTTAAAATGAGCTGCACGTGGTTAAAACAAGCTTTGCTTGGGTAAAATGAGCCGCTTGTGGGTACACCCTGAGAAGTGTAGGTGGTTTTTGTAGTGTAGTGGTTATCACGTTCGCCTAACACGCGAAAGGTCCCCAGTTTGAAACTGGGCAGAAACATAGCTTTTTCTCTGGTCTTCTTTCCTTTTCACGCAGGCTCCACTTACGCATGCATGAGTCTTTACCTGTCTGGCTTAATCATATTCATGAAAAGCTCTACTTTTCCTCTTTCGGGGCTCCAGGACAAGCAAGAAGTGTCTGGTTTCTGTAGTGTAGTGGTTATCACGTTCGCCTCACACGCGAAAGGTCCCCGGTTCGAAACCGGGCAGAAACAGTGTCTACCTTTAACTTTTTGCCATCCAAAGCACTCCTCCTTCCCTTGCTCCATACGCTTGCAAGCTGGCCCTCAATGTGACTGGCCAGTGTCTTTTCTTCACTCACTTTCTCAGGCAACTGCTAATAGCCTCTTTCAGACTGCCTCTCAGCCATCCCTACATGCATATCCATCTAAGAGAGATCTAAAACTCAACTTGCAAAACATCAAGCTTTGTCTCTTTTCCTTCTCCCTAGATACTGCACTATCTAGAAGTAGAACTGTCCTACCACCTGCTTTGTAAGTTTATATTGCCTGGAATTTGCCTTTGACTCCAACCTCCCTTGTCTTCTTCCTATCCAGCCCTTCTCCAAGTACTGCCACTTTGGTTGCCGTCGCATCATCTGCAAAGTTCAGGCTTTCCCAGTAGTTAAGACTTATGATATTTTGCTGCATGCCATGGTTGTCTTTCCCCTCCCCACCTTTCTATTCCCGAATGCCTTTTTTTTTACTCAAGCATACTCTATTGACCTAAGCCCAACATTTTAGATGTTGTTACCTCTCATAGCTACTTTATTGCTCCCTTTCTCATGTGGAAGGTTCTTTTGAGTATTAGTTCCCAATATGCCAGTTGTCTATGTTCCTATGCGAGCACTGCTTTCTTCTTGGTAGCAAAATTGCAATCAGTTTCCACCGGAGGTTTCTGTAGTGTAGTGGTTATCACGTTTCCTTTACACGCAAAAGGTCCCCAGCTCGAAACTGGGCAGAAACAGCGATGCTTTTTGTTCCATAAAGTGGTCTATTCCCCTCCTTTCTAAAGAAGATTTTTGGCCTCCAATGCTAGCTGCACCTTGACAAAACTCACATTAGTCTGCCTACTCCTCTTGATCCAGTTGTCTCCAAGCAAAAGAGCTGGAGTTAGTCCAAAGTAGCGTGTTAGCTTGATCAGGACAGATGTGGATCCTAGTTGTTGCGTGTGGTTAAAATGAGCTGCGTGTGGTTAAAATGAGCTGCACGTGGTTAAAACAAGCTTTGCTTGGGTAAAATGAGCCGCTTGTGGGTACACCCTGAGAAGTGTAGGTGGTTTTTGTAGTGTAGTGGTTATCACGTTCGCCTAACACGCGAAAGGTCCCCAGTTTGAAACTGGGCAGAAACATAGCTTTTTCTCTGGTCTTCTTTCCTTTTCACGCAGGCTCCACTTACGCATGCATGAGTCTTTACCTGTCTGGCTTAATCATATTCATGAAAAGCTCTACTTTTCCTCTTTCGGGGCTCCAGAACAAGCAAGAAGTGTCTGGTTTCTGTAGTGTAGTGGTTATCACGTTCGCCTCACACGCGAAAGGTCCCCGGTTCGAAACTGGGCAGAAACAGTGTCTACCTTTAACTTTTTGCCATCCAAAGCACTCCTCCTTCCCTTGCTCCATACGCTTGCAAGCTGGCCCTCAATGTGACTGGCCAGTGTCTTTTCTTCACTCACTTTCTCAGGCAACTGCTAATAGCCTCTTTCAGACTGCCTCTCAGCCATCCCTACATGCATATCCATCTAAGAGAGATCTAAAACTCAACTTGCAAAACATCAAGCTTTGTCTCTTTTCCTTCTCCCTAGATACTGCACTATCTAGAAGTAGAACTGTCCTACCACCTGCTTTGTAAGTTTATATTGCCTGGAATTTGCCTTTGACTCCAACCTCCCTTGTCTTCTTCCTATCCAGCCCTTCTCCAAGTACTGCCACTTTGGTTGCCGTCGCATCATCTGCAAAGTTCAGGCTTTCCCAGTAGTTAAGACTTATGATATTTTGCTGCATGCCATGGTTGTCTTTCCCCTCCCCACCTTTCTATTCCCGAATGCCTTTTTTTTTACTCAAGCATACTCTATTGACCTAAGCCCAACATTTTAGATGTTGTTACCTCTCATAGCTACTTTATTGCTCCCTTTCTCATGTGGAAGGTTCTTTTGAGTATTAGTTCCCAATATGCCAGTTGTCTATGTTCCTATGCGAGCACTGCTTTCTTCTTGGTAGCAAAATTGCAATCAGTTTCCACCGGAGGTTTCTGTAGTGTAGTGGTTATCACGTTTCCTTTACACGCAAAAGGTCCCCAGCTCGAAACTGGGCAGAAACAGCGATGCTTTTTGTTCCATAAAGTGGTCTATTCCCCTCCTTTCTAAAGAAGATTTTTGGCCTCCAATGCTAGCTGCACCTTGACAAAACTCACATTAGTCTGCCTACTCCTCTTGATCCAGTTGTCTCCAAGCAAAAGAGCTGGAGTTAGTCCAAAGTAGCGTGTTAGCTTGATCAGGACAGATGTGGATCCTAGTTGTTGCGTGTGGTTAAAATGAGCTGCGTGTGGTTAAAATGAGCTGCACGTGGTTAAAACAAGCTTTGCTTGGGTAAAATGAGCCGCTTGTGGGTACACCCTGAGAAGTGTAGGTGGTTTTTGTAGTGTAGTGGTTATCACGTTCGCCTAACACGCGAAAGGTCCCCAGTTTGAAACTGGGCAGAAACATAGCTTTTTCTCTGGTCTTCTTTCCTTTTCACGCAGGCTCCACTTACGCATGCATGAGTCTTTACCTGTCTGGCTTAATCATATTCATGAAAAGCTCTACTTTTCCTCTTTCGGGGCTCCAGAACAAGCAAGAAGTGTCTGGTTTCTGTAGTGTAGTGGTTATCACGTTCGCCTCACACGCGAAAGGTCCCCGGTTCGAAACTGGGCAGAAACAGTGTCTACCTTTAACTTTTTGCCATCCAAAGCACTCCTCCTTCCCTTGCTCCATACGCTTGCAAGCTGGCCCTCAATGTGACTGGCCAGTGTCTTTTCTTCACTCACTTTCTCAGGCAACTGCTAATAGCCTCTTTCAGACTGCCTCTCAGCCATCCCTACATGCATATCCATCTAAGAGAGATCTAAAACTCAACTTGCAAAACATCAAGCTTTGTCTCTTTTCCTTCTCCCTAGATACTGCACTATCTAGAAGTAGAACTGTCCTACCACCTGCTTTGTAAGTTTATATTGCCTGGAATTTGCCTTTGACTCCAACCTCCCTTGTCTTCTTCCTATCCAGCCCTTCTCCAAGTACTGCCACTTTGGTTGCCGTCGCATCATCTGCAAAGTTCAGGCTTTCCCAGTAGTTAAGACTTATGATATTTTGCTGCATGCCATGGTTGTCTTTCCCCTCCCCACCTTTCTATTCCCGAATGCCTTTTTTTTTACTCAAGCATACTCTATTGACCTAAGCCCAACATTTTAGATGTTGTTACCTCTCATAGCTACTTTATTGCTCCCTTTCTCATGTGGAAGGTTCTTTTGAGTATTAGTTCCCAATATGCCAGTTGTCTATGTTCCTATGCGAGCACTGCTTTCTTCTTGGTAGCAAAATTGCAATCAGTTTCCACTGGAGGTTTCTGTAGTGTAGTGGTTATCACGTTTCCTTTACACGCAAAAGGTCCCCAGCTCGAAACTGGGCAGAAACAGCGATGCTTTTTGTTCCATAAAGTGGTCTATTCCCCTCCTTTCTAAAGAAGATTTTTGGCCTCCAATGCTAGCTGCACCTTGACAAAACTCACATTAGTCTGCCTACTCCTCTTGATCCAGTTGTCTCCAAGCAAAAGAGCTGGAGTTAGTCCAAAGTAGCGTGTTAGCTTGATCAGGACAGATGTGGATCCTAGTTGTTGCGTGTGGTTAAAATGAGCTGCGTGTGGTTAAAATGAGCTGCACGTGGTTAAAACAAGCTTTGCTTGGGTAAAATGAGCCGCTTGTGGGTACACCCTGAGAAGTGTAGGTGGTTTTTGTAGTGTAGTGGTTATCACGTTCGCCTAACACGCGAAAGGTCCCCAGTTTGAAACTGGGCAGAAACATAGCTTTTTCTCTGGTCTTCTTTCCTTTTCACGCAGGCTCCACTTACGCATGCATGAGTCTTTACCTGTCTGGCTTAATCATATTCATGAAAAGCTCTACTTTTCCTCTTTTGGGGCTCCAGGACAAGCAAGAAGTGTCTGGTTTCTGTAGTGTAGTGGTTATCATGTTCGCCTCACACGCGAAAGGTCCCCGGTTCGAAACCGGGCAGAAACAGTGTCTACCTTTAACTTTTTGCCATCCAAAGCACTCCTCCTTCCCTTGCTCCATACGCTTGCAAGCTGGCCCTCAATGTGACTGGCCAGTGTCTTTTCTTCACTCACTTTCTCAGGCAACTGCTAATAGCCTCTTTCAGACTGCCTCTCAACCATCCCTACATGCATATCCATCTAAGAGAGATCTAAAACTCAACTTGCAAAACACCAAGCTTTGTCTCTTTTCCTTCTCCCTAGATACTGCACTATCTAGAAGTAGAACTGTCCTACCACCTGCTTTGTAAGTTTATATTGCCTGGAATTTGCCTTTGACTCCAACCTCCCTTGTCTTCTTCCTATCCAGCCCTTCTCCAAGTACTGCCACTTTGGTTGCCGTCGCATCATCTGCAAAGTTCAGGCTTTCCCAGTAGTTAAGACTTATGATATTTTGCTGCATGCCATGGTTGTCTTTCCCCTCCCCACCTTTCTATTCCCGAATGCCTTTTTTTTTACTCAAGCATACTCTATTGACCTAAGCCCAACATTTTAGATGTTGTTACCTCTCATAGCTACTTTATTGCTCCCTTTCTCATGTGGAAGGTTCTTTTGAGTATTAGTTCCCAATATGCCAGTTGTCTATGTTCCTATGCGAGCACTGCTTTCTTCTTGGTAGCAAAATTGCAATCAGTTTCCACCGGAGGTTTCTGTAGTGTAGTGGTTATCACGTTTGCTTTACACGCAAAAGGTCCCCAGCTCGAAACTGGGCAGAAACAGCGATGCTTTTTGTTCCATAAAGTGGTCTATTCCCCTCCTTTCTAAAGAAGATTTTTGGCCTCCAATGCTAGCTGCACCTTGACAAAACTCACATTAGTCTGCCTACTCCTCTTGATCCAGTTGTCTCCAAGCAAAAGAGCTGGAGTTAGTCCAAAGTAGCGTGTTAGCTTGATCAGGACAGATGTGGATCCTAGTTGTTGCGTGTGGTTAAAATGAGCTGCGTGTGGTTAAAATGAGCTGCACGTGGTTAAAACAAGCTTTGCTTGGGTAAAATGAGCCGCTTGTGGGTACACCCTGAGAAGTGTAGGTGGTTTCTGTAGTGTAGTGGTTATCACGTTTGCCTAACACGCGAAAGGTCTCCAGTTCGAAACTGGGCAGAAACATGGCTTTTTCTCTGGTCTTCTTTCCTTTTCACGCAGGCTCCACTTACGCATGCATGAGTCTTTACCTGTCTGGCTTAATCATATTCATGAAAAGCTCTACTTTTCCTCTTTCGGGGCTCCAGAACAAGCAAGAAGTGTCTGGTTTCTGTAGTGTAGTGGTTATCACGTTCACCTCACACGCGAAAGGTCCCCGGTTCGAAACTGGGCAGAAACAGTGTCTACCTTTAACTTTTTGCCATCCAAAGCACTCCTCCTTCCCTTGCTCCATACGCTTGCAAGCTGGCCCTCAATGTGACTGGCCAGTGTCTTTTCTTCACTCACTTTCTCAGGCAACTGCTAATAGCCTCTTTCAGACTGCCTCTCAGCCATCCCTACATGCATATCCATCTAAGAGAGATCTAAAACTCAACTTGCAAAACATCAAGCTTTGTCTCTTTTCCTTCTCCCTAGATACTGCACTATCTAGAAGTAGAACTGTCCTACCACCTGCTTTGTAAGTTTATATTGTCTGGAATTTGCCTTTGACTCCAACCTCCCTTGTCTTCTTCCTATCCAGCCCTTCTCCAAGTACTGCCACTTTGGTTGCCGAGGCATCATCTGCAAAGTTCAGGCTTTCCCAGTAGTTAAGACTTATGATATTTTGCTGCATGCCATGGTTGTCTTTCCCCTCCCCACCTTTCTATTCCCGAATGCCTTTTTTTTTACTCAAGCATACTCTATTGACCTAAGCCCAACATTTTAGATGTTGTTACCTCTCATAGCTACTTTATTGCTCCCTTTCTCATGTGGAAGGTTCTTTTGAGTATTAGTTCCCAATATGCCAGTTGTCTATGTTCCTATGCGAGCACTGCTTTCTTCTTGGTAGCAAAATTGCAATCAGTTTCCACCGGAGGTTTCTGTAGTGTAGTGGTTATCACGTTTCCTTTACACGCAAAAGGTCCCCAGCTCGAAACTGGGCAGAAACAGCGATGCTTTTTGTTCCATAAAGTGGTCTATTCCCCTCCTTTCTAAAGAAGATTTTTGGCCTCCAATGCTAGCTGCACCTTGACAAAACTCACATTAGTCTGCCTACTCCTCTTGATCCAGTTGTCTCCAAGCAAAAGAGCTGGAGTTAGTCCAAAGTAGCGTGTTAGCTTGATCAGGACAGATGTGGATCCTAGTTGTTGCGTGTGGTTAAAATGAGCTGCGTGTGGTTAAAATGAGCTGCACGTGGTTAAAACAAGCTTTGCTTGGGTAAAATGAGCCGCTTGTGGGTACACCCTGAGAAGTGTAGGTGGTTTTTGTAGTGTAGTGGTTATCACGTTCGCCTAACACGCGAAAGGTCCCCAGTTTGAAACTGGGCAGAAACATAGCTTTTTCTCTGGTCTTCTTTCCTTTTCACGCAGGCTCCACTTACGCATGCATGAGTCTTTACCTGTCTGGCTTAATCATATTCATGAAAAGCTCTACTTTTCCTCTTTCGGGGCTCCAGGACAAGCAAGAAGTGTCTGGTTTCTGTAGTGTAGTGGTTATCACGTTCGCCTCACACGCGAAAGGTCCCCGGTTCGAAACCGGGCAGAAACAGTGTCTACCTTTAACTTTTTGCCATCCAAAGCACTCCTCCTTCCCTTGCTCCATACGCTTGCAAGCTGGCCCTCAATGTGACTGGCCAGTGTCTTTTCTTCACTCACTTTCTCAGGCAACTGCTAATAGCCTCTTTCAGACTGCCTCTCAGCCATCCCTACATGCATATCCATCTAAGAGAGATCTAAAACTCAACTTGCAAAACATCAAGCTTTGTCTCTTTTCCTTCTCCCTAGATACTGCACTATCTAGAAGTAGAACTGTCCTACCACCTGCTTTGTAAGTTTATATTGCCTGGAATTTGCCTTTGACTCCAACCTCCCTTGTCTTCTTCCTATCCAGCCCTTCTCCAAGTACTGCCACTTTGGTTGCCGTCGCATCATCTGCAAAGTTCAGGCTTTCCCAGTAGTTAAGACTTATGATATTTTGCTGCATGCCATGGTTGTCTTTCCCCTCCCCACCTTTCTATTCCCGAATGCCTTTTTTTTTACTCAAGCATACTCTATTGACCTAAGCCCAACATTTTAGATGTTGTTACCTCTCATAGCTACTTTATTGCTCCCTTTCTCATGTGGAAGGTTCTTTTGAGTATTAGTTCCCAATATGCCAGTTGTCTATGTTCCTATGCGAGCACTGCTTTCTTCTTGGTAGCAAAATTGCAATCAGTTTCCACCGGAGGTTTCTGTAGTGTAGTGGTTATCACGTTTCCTTTACACGCAAAAGGTCCCCAGCTCGAAACTGGGCAGAAACAGCGATGCTTTTTGTTCCATAAAGTGGTCTATTCCCCTCCTTTCTAAAGAAGATTTTTGGCCTCCAATGCTAGCTGCACCTTGACAAAACTCACATTAGTCTGCCTACTCCTCTTGATCCAGTTGTCTCCAAGCAAAAGAGCTGGAGTTAGTCCAAAGTAGCGTGTTAGCTTGATCAGGACAGATGTGGATCCTAGTTGTTGCGTGTGGTTAAAATGAGCTGCGTGTGGTTAAAATGAGCTGCACGTGGTTAAAACAAGCTTTGCTTGGGTAAAATGAGCCGCTTGTGGGTACACCCTGAGAAGTGTAGGTGGTTTTTGTAGTGTAGTGGTTATCACGTTCGCCTAACACGCGAAAGGTCCCCAGTTTGAAACTGGGCAGAAACATAGCTTTTTCTCTGGTCTTCTTTCCTTTTCACGCAGGCTCCACTTACGCATGCATGAGTCTTTACCTGTCTGGCTTAATCATATTCATGAAAAGCTCTACTTTTCCTCTTTTGGGGCTCCAGGACAAGCAAGAAGTGTCTGGTTTCTGTAGTGTAGTGGTTATCATGTTTGCCTCACACGCGAAAGGTCCCCAGTTCGAAACCGGGCAGAAACAGTGTCTACCTTTAACTTTTTGCCATCCAAAGCACTCCTCCTTCCCTTGCTCCATACGCTTGCAAGCTGGCCCTCAATGTGACTGGCCAGTGTCTTTTCTTCACTCACTTTCTCAGGCAACTGCTAATAGCCTCTTTCAGACTGCCTCTCAACCATCCCTACATGCATATCCATCTAAGAGAGATCTAAAACTCAACTTGCAAAACACCAAGCTTTGTCTCTTTTCCTTCTCCCTAGATACTGCACTATCTAGAAGTAGAACTGTCCTACCACCTGCTTTGTAAGTTTAGATTGCCTGGAATTTGCCTTTGACTCCAACCTCCCTTGTCTTCTTCCTATCCAGCCCTTCTCCAAGTACTGCCACTTTGGTTGCCGTCGCATCATCTGCAAAGTTCAGGCTTTCCCAGTAGTTAAGACTTATGATATTTTGCTGCATGCCATGGTTGTCTTTCCCCTCCCCACCTTTCTATTCCCGAATGCCTTTTTTTTTACTCAAGCATACTCTATTGACCTAAGCCCAACATTTTAGATGTTGTTACCTCTCATAGCTACTTTATTGCTCCCTTTCTCATGTGGAAGGTTCTTTTGAGTATTAGTTCCCAATATGCCAGTTGTCTATGTTCCTATGCGAGCACTGCTTTCTTCTTGGTAGCAAAATTGCAATCAGTTTCCACCGGAGGTTTCTGTAGTGTAGTGGTTATCACGTTTGCTTTACACGCAAAAGGTCCCCAGCTCGAAACTGGGCAGAAACAGCGATGCTTTTTGTTCCATAAAGTGGTCTATTCCCCTCCTTTCTAAAGAAGATTTTTGGCCTCCAATGCTAGCTGCACCTTGACAAAACTCACATTAGTCTGCCTACTCCTCTTGATCCAGTTGTCTCCAAGCAAAAGAGCTGGAGTTAGTCCAAAGTAGCGTGTTAGCTTGATCAGGACAGATGTGGATCCTAGTTGTTGCGTGTGGTTAAAATGAGCTGCGTGTGGTTAAAATGAGCTGCACGTGGTTAAAACAAGCTTTGCTTGGGTAAAATGAGCCGCTTGTGGGTACACCCTGAGAAGTGTAGGTGGTTTCTGTAGTGTAGTGGTTATCACGTTCGCCTAACACGCGAAAGGTCTCCAGTTCGAAACTGGGCAGAAACATGGCTTTTTCTCTGGTCTTCTTTCCTTTTCACGCAGGCTCCACTTACGCATGCATGAGTCTTTACCTGTCTGGCTTAATCATATTCATGAAAAGCTCTACTTTTCCTCTTTCGGGGCTCCAGAACAAGCAAGAAGTGTCTGGTTTCTGTAGTGTAGTGGTTATCACGTTCGCCTCACACGCGAAAGGTCCCCGGTTCGAAACTGGGCAGAAACAGTGTCTACCTTTAACTTTTTGCCATCCAAAGCACTCCTCCTTCCCTTGCTCCATACGCTTGCAAGCTGGCCCTCAATGTGACTGGCCAGTGTCTTTTCTTCACTCACTTTCTCAGGCAACTGCTAATAGCCTCTTTCAGACTGCCTCTCAGCCATCCCTACATGCATATCCATCTAAGAGAGATCTAAAACTCAACTTGCAAAACATCAAGCTTTGTCTCTTTTCCTTCTCCCTAGATACTGCACTATCTAGAAGTAGAACTGTCCTACCACCTGCTTTGTAAGTTTATATTGCCTGGAATTTGCCTTTGACTCCAACCTCCCTTGTCTTCTTCCTATCCAGCCCTTCTCCAAGTACTGCCACTTTGGTTGCCGTCGCATCATCTGCAAAGTTCAGGCTTTCCCAGTAGTTAAGACTTATGATATTTTGCTGCATGCCATGGTTGTCTTTCCCCTCCCCACCTTTCTATTCCCGAATGCCTTTTTTTTTACTCAAGCATACTCTATTGACCTAAGCCCAACATTTTAGATGTTGTTACCTCTCATAGCTACTTTATTGCTCCCTTTCTCATGTGGAAGGTTCTTTTGAGTATTAGTTCCCAATATGCCAGTTGTCTATGTTCCTATGCGAGCACTGCTTTCTTCTTGGTAGCAAAATTGCAATCAGTTTCCACCGGAGGTTTCTGTAGTGTAGTGGTTATCACGTTTCCTTTACACGCAAAAGGTCCCCAGCTCGAAACTGGGCAGAAACAGCGATGCTTTTTGTTCCATAAAGTGGTCTATTCCCCTCCTTTCTAAAGAAGATTTTTGGCCTCCAATGCTAGCTGCACCTTGACAAAACTCACATTAGTCTGCCTACTCCTCTTGATCCAGTTGTCTCCAAGCAAAAGAGCTGGAGTTAGTCCAAAGTAGCGTGTTAGCTTGATCAGGACAGATGTGGATCCTAGTTGTTGCGTGTGGTTAAAATGAGCTGCGTGTGGTTAAAATGAGCTGCACGTGGTTAAAACAAGCTTTGCTTGGGTAAAATGAGCCGCTTGTGGGTACACCCTGAGAAGTGTAGGTGGTTTTTGTAGTGTAGTGGTTATCACGTTCGCCTAACACGCGAAAGGTCCCCAGTTTGAAACTGGGCAGAAACATAGCTTTTTCTCTGGTCTTCTTTCCTTTTCACGCAGGCTCCACTTACGCATGCATGAGTCTTTACCTGTCTGGCTTAATCATATTCATGAAAAGCTCTACTTTTCCTCTTTTGGGGCTCCAGGACAAGCAAGAAGTGTCTGGTTTCTGTAGTGTAGTGGTTATCATGTTTGCCTCACACGCGAAAGGTCCCCAGTTCGAAACCGGGCAGAAACAGTGTCTACCTTTAACTTTTTGCCATCCAAAGCACTCCTCCTTCCCTTGCTCCATACGCTTGCAAGCTGGCCCTCAATGTGACTGGCCAGTGTCTTTTCTTCACTCACTTTCTCAGGCAACTGCTAATAGCCTCTTTCAGACTGCCTCTCAACCATCCCTACATGCATATCCATCTAAGAGAGATCTAAAACTCAACTTGCAAAACACCAAGCTTTGTCTCTTTTCCTTCTCCCTAGATACTGCACTATCTAGAAGTAGAACTGTCCTACCACCTGCTTTGTAAGTTTATATTGCCTGGAATTTGCCTTTGACTCCAACCTCCCTTGTCTTCTTCCTATCCAGCCCTTCTCCAAGTACTGCCACTTTGGTTGCCGTCGCATCATCTGCAAAGTTCAGGCTTTCCCAGTAGTTAAGACTTATGATATTTTGCTGCATGCCATGGTTGTCTTTCCCCTCCCCACCTTTCTATTCCCGAATGCCTTTTTTTTTACTCAAGCATACTCTATTGACCTAAGCCCAACATTTTAGATGTTGTTACCTCTCATAGCTACTTTATTGCTCCCTTTCTCATGTGGAAGGTTCTTTTGAGTATTACTTCCCAATATGCCAGTTGTCTATGTTCCTATGCGAGCACTGCTTTCTTCTTGGTAGCAAAATTGCAATCAGTTTCCACCGGAGGTTTCTGTAGTGTAGTGGTTATCACGTTTGCTTTACACGCAAAAGGTCCCCAGCTCGAAACTGGGCAGAAACAGCGATGCTTTTTGTTCCATAAAGTGGTCTATTCCCCTCCTTTCTAAAGAAGATTTTTGGCCTCCAATGCTAGCTGCACCTTGACAAAACTCACATTAGTCTGCCTACTCCTCTTGATCCAGTTGTCTCCAAGCAAAAGAGCTGGAGTTAGTCCAAAGTAGCGTGTTAGCTTGATCAGGACAGATGTGGATCCTAGTTGTTGCGTGTGGTTAAAATGAGCTGCGTGTGGTTAAAATGAGCTGCACGTGGTTAAAACAAGCTTTGCTTGGGTAAAATGAGCCGCTTGTGGGTACACCCTGAGAAGTGTAGGTGGTTTTTGTAGTGTAGTGGTTATCACGTTCGCCTAACACGCGAAAGGTCCCCAGTTTGAAACTGGGCAGAAACATAGCTTTTTCTCTGGTCTTCTTTCCTTTTCACGCAGGCTCCACTTACGCATGCATGAGTCTTTACCTGTCTGGCTTAATCATATTCATGAAAAGCTCTACTTTTCCTCTTTCGGGGCTCCAGGACAAGCAAGAAGTGTCTGGTTTCTGTAGTGTAGTGGTTATCACGTTCGCCTCACACGCGAAAGGTCCCCGGTTCGAAACCGGGCAGAAACAGTGTCTACCTTTAACTTTTTGCCATCCAAAGCACTCCTCCTTCCCTTGCTCCATACGCTTGCAAGCTGGCCCTCAATGTGACTGGCCAGTGTCTTTTCTTCACTCACTTTCTCAGGCAACTGCTAATAGCCTCTTTCAGACTGCCTCTCAACCATCCCTACATGCATATCCATCTAAGAGAGATCTAAAACTCAACTTGCAAAACACCAAGCTTTGTCTCTTTTCCTTCTCCCTAGATACTGCACTATCTAGAAGTACAACTGTCCTACCACCTGCTTTGTAAGTTTATATTGCCTGGAATTTGCCTTTGACTCCAACCTCCCTTGTCTTCTTCCTATCCAGCCCTTCTCCAAGTACTGCCACTTTGGTTGCCGTCGCATCATCTGCAAAGTTCAGGCTTTCCCAGTAGTTAAGACTTATGATATTTTGCTGCATGCCATGGTTGTCTTTCCCCTCCCCACCTTTCTATTCCCGAATGCCTTTTTTTTTACTCAAGCATACTCTATTGACCTAAGCCCAACATTTTAGATGTTGTTACCTCTCATAGCTACTTTATTGCTCCCTTTCTCATGTGGAAGGTTCTTTTGAGTATTAGTTCCCAATATGCCAGTTGTCTATGTTCCTATGCGAGCACTGCTTTCTTCTTGGTAGCAAAATTGCAATCAGTTTCCACCGGAGGTTTCTGTAGTGTAGTGGTTATCACGTTTGCTTTACACGCAAAAGGTCCCCAGCTCGAAACTGGGCAGAAACAGCGATGCTTTTTGTTCCATAAAGTGGTCTATTCCCCTCCTTTCTAAAGAAGATTTTTGGCCTCCAATGCTAGCTGCACCTTGACAAAACTCACATTAGTCTGCCTACTCCTCTTGATCCAGTTGTCTCCAAGCAAAAGAGCTGGAGTTAGTCCAAAGTAGCGTGTTAGCTTGATCAGGACAGATGTGGATCCTAGTTGTTGCGTGTGGTTAAAATGAGCTGCGTGTGGTTAAAATGAGCTGCACGTGGTTAAAACAAGCTTTGCTTGGGTAAAATGAGCCGCTTGTGGGTACACCCTGAGAAGTGTAGGTGGTTTCTGTAGTGTAGTGGTTATCACGTTCGCCTAACACGCGAAAGGTCCCCAGTTCGAAACTGGGCAGAAACATGGCTTTTTCTCTGGTCTTCTTTCCTTTTCACGCAGGCTCCACTTACGCATGCATGAGTCTTTACCTGTCTGGCTTAATCATATTCATGAAAAGCTCTACTTTTCCTCTTTCGGGGCTCCAGAACAAGCAAGAAGTGTCTGGTTTCTGTAGTGTAGTGGTTATCACGTTCGCCTCACACGCGAAAGGTCCCCGGTTCGAAACTGGGCAGAAACAGTGTCTACCTTTAACTTTTTGCCATCCAAAGCACTCCTCCTTCCCTTGCTCCATACGCTTGCAAGCTGGCCCTCAATGTGACTGGCCAGTGTCTTTTCTTCACTCACTTTCTCAGGCAACTGCTAATAGCCTCTTTCAGACTGCCTCTCAGCCATCCCTACATGCATATCCATCTAAGAGAGATCTAAAACTCAACTTGCAAAACACCAAGCTTTGTCTCTTTTCCTTCTCCCTAGATACTGCACTATCTAGAAGTAGAACTGTCCTACCACCTGCTTTTTAAGTTTATATTGCCTGGAATTTGCCTTTGACTCCAACCTCCCTTGTCTTCTTCCTATCCAGCCCTTCTCCAAGTACTGCCACTTTGGTTGCCGTCGCATCATCTGCAAAGTTCAGGCTTTCCCAGTAGTTAAGACTTATTATATTTTGCTGCATGCCATGGTTGTCTTTCCCCTCCCCACCTTTCTATTCCCGAATGCCTTTTTTTTTACTCAAGCATACTCTATTGACCTAAGCCCAACATTTTAGATGTTGTTACCTCTCATAGTTACTTTATTGCTCCCTTTCTCATGTGGAAGGTTCTTTTGAGTATTAGTTCCCAATATGCCAGTTGTCTATGTTCCTATGCGAGCACTGCTTTCTTCTTGGTAGCAAAATTGCAATCAGTTTCCACCGGAGGTTTCTGTAGTGTAGTGGTTATCACGTTTGCTTTACACGCAAAAGGTCCCCAGCTCGAAACTGGGCAGAAACAGCGATGCTTTTTGTTCCATAAAGTGGTCTATTCCCCTCCTTTCTAAAGAAGATTTTTGGCCTCCAATGCTAGCTGCACCTTGACAAAACTCACATTAGTCTGCCTACTCCTCTTGATCCAGTTGTCTCCAAGCAAAAGAGCTGGAGTTAGTCCAAAGTAGCGTGTTAGCTTGATCAGGACAGATGTGGATCCTAGTTGTTGCGTGTGGTTAAAATGAGCTGCGTGTGGTTAAAATGAGCTGCACGTGGTTAAAATGAGCTGCACGTGGTTAAAACAAGCTTTGCTTGGGTAAAATGAGCCGCTTGTGGGTACACCCTGAGAAGTGTAGGTGGTTTCTGTAGTGTAGTGGTTATCACGTTCGCCTAACACGCGAAAGGTCCCCAGTTCGAAACTGGGCAGAAACATGGCTTTTTCTCTGGTCTTCTTTCCTTTTCACGCAGGCTCCACTTACGCATGCATGAGTATTTACCTGTCTGGCTTAATCATATTCATGAAAAGCTCTACTTTTCCTCTTTCGGGGCTCCAGGACAAGCAAGAAGTGTCTGGTTTCTGTAGTGTAGTGGTTATCACGTTCGCCTCACACGCGAAAGGTCCCCGGTTCGAAACCGGGCAGAAACAGTGTCTACCTCTAACTTTTTGCCATCCAAAGCACTCCTCCTTCCCTTGCTCCATACGCTTGCAAGCTGGCTCTCAATGTGACTGGCCAGTGTCTTTTCTTCACTCACTTTCTCAGGCAACTGCTAATAGCCTCTTTCAGACTGCCTCTCAGCCATCCCTACATGCATATCCATCTAAGAGAGATCTAAAACTCAACTTGCAAAACACCAAGCTTTGTCTCTTTTCCTTCTCCCTAGATACTGCACTATCTAGAAGTAGAACTGTCCTACCACCTGCTTTGTAAGTTTATATTGCCTGGAATTTGCCTTTGACTCCAACCTCCCTTGTCTTCTTCCTATCCAGCCCTTCTCCAAGTACTGCCACTTTGGTTGCCGTCGCATCATCTGCAAAGTTCAGGCTTTCCCAGTAGTTAAGACTTATGATATTTTGCTGCATGCCATGGTTGTCTTTCCCCTCCCCACCTTTCTATTCCCGAATGCCTTTTTTTTTACTCAAGCATACTCTATTGACCTAAGCCCAACATTTTAGATGTTGTTACCTCTCATAGCTACTTTATTGCTCCCTTTCTCATGTGGAAGGTTCTTTTGAGTATTAGTTCCCAATATGCCAGTTGTCTATGTTCCTATGCGAGCACTGCTTTCTTCTTGGTAGCAAAATTGCAATCAGTTTCCACCGGAGGTTTCTGTAGTGTAGTGGTTATCACGTTTCCTTTACACGCAAAAGGTCCCCAGCTCGAAACTGGGCAGAAACAGCGATGCTTTTTGTTCCATAAAGTGGTCTATTCCCCTCCTTTCTAAAGAAGATTTTTGGCCTCCAATGCTAGCTGCACCTTGACAAAACTCACATTAGTCTGCCTACTCCTCTTGATCCAGTTGTCTCCAAGCAAAAGAGCTGGAGTTAGTCCAAAGTAGCGTGTTAGCTTGATCAGGACAGATGTGGATCCTAGTTGTTGCGTGTGGTTAAAATGAGCTGCGTGTGGTTAAAATGAGCTGCACGTGGTTAAAACAAGCTTTGCTTGGGTAAAATGAGCCGCTTGTGGGTACACCCTGAGAAGTGTAGGTGGTTTTTGTAGTGTAGTGGTTATCACGTTCGCCTAACACGCGAAAGGTCCCCAGTTTGAAACTGGGCAGAAACATAGCTTTTTCTCTGGTCTTCTTTCCTTTTCACGCAGGCTCCACTTACGCATGCATGAGTCTTTACCTGTCTGGCTTAATCATATTCATGAAAAGCTCTACTTTTCCTCTTTTGGGGCTCCAGGACAAGCAAGAAGTGTCTGGTTTCTGTAGTGTAGTGGTTATCATGTTTGCCTCACACGCGAAAGGTCCCCAGTTCGAAACCGGGCAGAAACAGTGTCTACCTTTAACTTTTTGCCATCCAAAGCACTCCTCCTTCCCTTGCTCCATACGCTTGCAAGCTGGCCCTCAATGTGACTGGCCAGTGTCTTTTCTTCACTCACTTTCTCAGGCAACTGCTAATAGCCTCTTTCAGACTGCCTCTCAACCATCCCTACATGCATATCCATCTAAGAGAGATCTAAAACTCAACTTGCAAAACACCAAGCTTTGTCTCTTTTCCTTCTCCCTAGATACTGCACTATCTAGAAGTAGAACTGTCCTACCACCTGCTTTGTAAGTTTATATTGCCTGGAATTTGCCTTTGACTCCAACCTCCCTTGTCTTCTTCCTATCCAGCCCTTCTCCAAGTACTGCCACTTTGGTTGCCGTCGCATCATCTGCAAAGTTCAGGCTTTCCCAGTAGTTAAGACTTATGATATTTTGCTGCATGCCATGGTTGTCTTTCCCCTCCCCACCTTTCTATTCCCGAATGCCTTTTTTTTTACTCAAGCATACTCTATTGACCTAAGCCCAACATTTTAGATGTTGTTACCTCTCATAGCTACTTTATTGCTCCCTTTCTCATGTGGAAGGTTCTTTTGAGTATTAGTTCCCAATATGCCAGTTGTCTATGTTCCTATGCGAGCACTGCTTTCTTCTTGGTAGCAAAATTGCAATCAGTTTCCACCGGAGGTTTCTGTAGTGTAGTGGTTATCACGTTTGCTTTACATGCAAAAGGTCCCCAGCTCGAAACTGGGCAGAAACAGCGATGCTTTTTGTTCCATAAAGTGGTCTATTCCCCTCCTTTCTAAAGAAGATTTTTGGCCTCCAATGCTAGCTGCACCTTGACAAAACTCACATTAGTCTGCCTACTCCTCTTGATCCAGTTGTCTCCAAGCAAAAGAGCTGGAGTTAGTCCAAAGTAGCGTGTTAGCTTGATCAGGACAGATGTGGATCCTAGTTGTTGCGTGTGGTTAAAATGAGCTGCGTGTGGTTAAAATGAGCTGCACGTGGTTAAAACAAGCTTTGCTTGGGTAAAATGAGCCGCTTGTGGGTACACCCTGAGAAGTGTAGGTGGTTTCTGTAGTGTAGTGGTTATCACGTTCGCCTAACACGCGAAAGGTCTCCAGTTCGAAACTGGGCAGAAACATGGCTTTTTCTCTGGTCTTCTTTCCTTTTCACGCAGGCTCCACTTACGCATGCATGAGTCTTTACCTGTCTGGCTTAATCATATTCATGAAAAGCTCTACTTTTCCTCTTTCGGGGCTCCAGAACAAGCAAGAAGTGTCTGGTTTCTGTAGTGTAGTGGTTATCACGTTCGCCTCACACGCGAAAGGTCCCCGGTTCGAAACTGGGCAGAAACAGTGTCTACCTTTAACTTTTTGCCATCCAAAGCACTCCTCCTTCCCTTGCTCCATACGCTTGCAAGCTGGCCCTCAATGTGACTGGCCAGTGTCTTTTCTTCACTCACTTTCTCAGGCAACTGCTAATAGCCTCTTTCAGACTGCCTCTCAGCCATCCCTACATGCATATCCATCTAAGAGAGATCTAAAACTCAACTTGCAAAACATCAAGCTTTGTCTCTTTTCCTTCTCCCTAGATACTGCACTATCTAGAAGTAGAACTGTCCTACCACCTGCTTTGTAAGTTTATATTGCCTGGAATTTGCCTTTGACTCCAACCTCCCTTGTCTTCTTCCTATCCAGCCCTTCTCCAAGTACTGCCACTTTGGTTGCCGTCGCATCATCTGCAAAGTTCAGGCTTTCCCAGTAGTTAAGACTTATGATATTTTGCTGCATGCCATGGTTGTCTTTCCCCTCCCCACCTTTCTATTCCCGAATGCCTTTTTTTTTACTCAAGCATACTCTATTGACCTAAGCCCAACATTTTAGATGTTGTTACCTCTCATAGCTACTTTATTGCTCCCTTTCTCATGTGGAAGGTTCTTTTGAGTATTAGTTCCCAATATGCCAGTTGTCTATGTTCCTATGCGAGCACTGCTTTCTTCTTGGTAGCAAAATTGCAATCAGTTTCCACCGGAGGTTTCTGTAGTGTAGTGGTTATCACGTTTCCTTTACACGCAAAAGGTCCCCAGCTCGAAACTGGGCAGAAACAGCGATGCTTTTTGTTCCATAAAGTGGTCTATTCCCCTCCTTTCTAAAGAAGATTTTTGGCCTCCAATGCTAGCTGCACCTTGACAAAACTCACATTAGTCTGCCTACTCCTCTTGATCCAGTTGTCTCCAAGCAAAAGAGCTGGAGTTAGTCCAAAGTAGCGTGTTAGCTTGATCAGGACAGATGTGGATCCTAGTTGTTGCGTGTGGTTAAAATGAGCTGCGTGTGGTTAAAATGAGCTGCACGTGGTTAAAACAAGCTTTGCTTGGGTAAAATGAGCCGCTTGTGGGTACACCCTGAGAAGTGTAGGTGGTTTTTGTAGTGTAGTGGTTATCACGTTCGCCTAACACGCGAAAGGTCCCCAGTTTGAAACTGGGCAGAAACATGGCTTTTTCTCTGGTCTTCTTTCCTTTTCACGCAGGCTCCACTTACGCATGCATGAGTCTTTACCTGTCTGGCTTAATCATATTCATGAAAAGCTCTACTTTTCCTCTTTCGGGGCTCCAGGACAAGCAAGAAGTGTCTGGTTTCTGTAGTGTAGTGGTTATCACGTTCGCTTCACACGCGAAAGGTCCCCGGTTCGAAACCGGGCAGAAACAGTGTCTACCTTTAACTTTTTGCCATCCAAAGCACTCCTCCTTCCCTTGCTCCATACGCTTGCAAGCTGGCCCTCAATGTGACTGGCCAGTGTCTTTTCTTCACTCACTTTCTCAGGCAACTGCTAATAGCCTCTTTCAGACTGCCTCTCAACCATCCCTACATGCATATCCATCTAAGAGAGATCTAAAACTCAACTTGCAAAACACCAAGCTTTGTCTCTTTTCCTTCTCCCTAGATACTGCACTATCTAGAAGTAGAACTGTCCTACCACCTGCTTTGTAAGTTTATATTGCCTGGAATTTGCCTTTGACTCCAACCTCCCTTGTCTTCTTCCTATCCAGCCCTTCTCCAAGTACTGCCACTTTGGTTGCCGTCGCATCATCTGCAAAGTTCAGGCTTTCCCAGTAGTTAAGACTTATGATATTTTGCTGCATGCCATGGTTGTCTTTCCCCTCCCCACCTTTCTATTCCCGAATGCCTTTTTTTTTTACTCAAGCATACTCTATTGACCTAAGCCCAACATTTTAGATGTTGTTACCTCTCATAGCTACTTTATTGCTCCCTTTCTCATGTGGAAGGTTCTTTTGAGTATTAGTTCCCAATATGCCAGTTGTCTATGTTCCTATGCGAGCACTGCTTTCTTCTTGGTAGCAAAATTGCAATCAGTTTCCACCGGAGGTTTCTGTAGTGTAGTGGTTATCACGTTTGCTTTACACGCAAAAGGTCCCCAGCTCGAAACTGGGCAGAAACAGCGATGCTTTTTGTTCCATAAAGTGGTCTATTCCCCTCCTTTCTAAAGAAGATTTTTGGCCTCCAATGCTAGCTGCACCTTGACAAAACTCACATTAGTCTGCCTACTCCTCTTGATCCAGTTGTCTCCAAGCAAAAGAGCTGGAGTTAGTCCAAAGTAGCGTGTTAGCTTGATCAGGACAGATGTGGATCCTAGTTGTTGCGTGTGGTTAAAATGAGCTGCGTGTGGTTAAAATGAGCTGCACGTGGTTAAAACAAGCTTTGCTTGGGTAAAATGAGCCGCTTGTGGGTACACCCTGAGAAGTGTAGGTGGTTTCTGTAGTGTAGTGGTTATCACGTTCGCCTAACACGCGAAAGGTCCCCAGTTCGAAACTGGGCAGAAACATGGCTTTTTCTCTGGTCTTCTTTCCTTTTCACGCAGGCTCCACTTACGCATGCATGAGTCTTTACCTGTCTGGCTTAATCATATTCATGAAAAGCTCTACTTTTCCTCTTTCGGGGCTCCAGAACAAGCAAGAAGTGTCTGGTTTCTGTAGTGTAGTGGTTATCACGTTCGCCTCACACGCGAAAGGTCCCCGGTTCGAAACTGGTCAGAAACAGTGTCTACCTTTAACTTTTTGCCATCCAAAGCACTCCTCCTTCCCTTGCTCCATACGCTTGCAAGCTGGCCCTCAATGTGACTGGCCAGTGTCTTTTCTTCACTCACTTTCTCAGGCAACTGCTAATAGCCTCTTTCAGACTGCCTCTCAGCCATCCCTACATGCATATCCATCTAAGAGAGATCTAAAACTCAACTTGCAAAACACCAAGCTTTGTCTCTTTTCCTTCTCCCTAGATACTGCACTATCTAGAAGTAGAACTGTCCTACCACCTGCTTTTTAAGTTTATATTGCCTGGAATTTGCCTTTGACTCCAACCTCCCTTGTCTTCTTCCTATCCAGCCCTTCTCCAAGTACTGCCACTTTGGTTGCCGTCGCATCATCTGCAAAGTTCAGGCTTTCCCAGTAGTTAAGACTTATTATATTTTGCTGCATGCCATGGTTGTCTTTCCCCTCCCCACCTTTCTATTCCCGAATGCCTTTTTTTTTACTCAAGCATACTCTATTGACCTAAGCCCAACATTTTAGATGTTGTTACCTCTCATAGTTACTTTATTGCTCCCTTTCTCATGTGGAAGGTTCTTTTGAGTATTAGTTCCCAATATGCCAGTTGTCTATGTTCCTATGCGAGCACTGCTTTCTTCTTGGTAGCAAAATTGCAATCAGTTTCCACCGGAGGTTTCTGTAGTGTAGTGGTTATCACGTTTGCTTTACACGCAAAAGGTCCCCAGCTCGAAACTGGGCAGAAACAGCGATGCTTTTTGTTCCATAAAGTGGTCTATTCCCCTCCTTTCTAAAGAAGATTTTTGGCCTCCAATGCTAGCTGCACCTTGACAAAACTCACATTAGTCTGCCTACTCCTCTTGATCCAGTTGTCTCCAAGCAAAAGAGCTGGAGTTAGTCCAAAGTAGCGTGTTAGCTTGATCAGGACAGATGTGGATCCTAGTTGTTGCGTGTGGTTAAAATGAGCTGCGTGTGGTTAAAATGAGCTGCACGTGGTTAAAATGAGCTGCACGTGGTTAAAACAAGCTTTGCTTGGGTAAAATGAGCCGCTTGTGGGTACACCCTGAGAAGTGTAGGTGGTTTCTGTAGTGTAGTGGTTATCACGTTCGCCTAACACGCGAAAGGTCCCCAGTTCGAAACTGGGCAGAAACATGGCTTTTTCTCTGGTCTTCTTTCCTTTTCACGCAGGCTCCACTTACGCATGCATGAGTATTTACCTGTCTGGCTTAATCATATTCATGAAAAGCTCTACTTTTCCTCTTTCGGGGCTCCAGGACAAGCAAGAAGTGTCTGGTTTCTGTAGTGTAGTGGTTATCACGTTCGCCTCACACGCGAAAGGTCCCCGGTTCGAAACCGGGCAGAAACAGTGTCTACCTCTAACTTTTTGCCATCCAAAGCACTCCTCCTTCCCTTGCTCCATACGCTTGCAAGCTGGCTCTCAATGTGACTGGCCAGTGTCTTTTCTTCACTCACTTTCTCAGGCAACTGCTAATAGCCTCTTTCAGACTGCCTCTCAGCCATCCCTACATGCATATCCATCTAAGAGAGATCTAAAACTCAACTTGCAAAACACCAAGCTTTGTCTCTTTTCCTTCTCCCTAGATACTGCACTATCTAGAAGTAGAACTGTCCTACCACCTGCTTTGTAAGTTTATATTGCCTGGAATTTGCCTTTGACTCCAACCTCCCTTGTCTTCTTCCTATCCAGCCCTTCTCCAAGTACTGCCACTTTGGTTGCCGTCGCATCATCTGCAAAGTTCAGGCTTTCCCAGTAGTTAAGACTTATGATATTTTGCTGCATGCCATGGTTGTCTTTCCCCTCCCCACCTTTCTATTCCCGAATGCCTTTTTTTTTACTCAAGCATACTCTATTGACCTAAGCCCAACATTTTAGATGTTGTTACCTCTCATAGCTACTTTATTGCTCCCTTTCTCATGTGGAAGGTTCTTTTGAGTATTAGTTCCCAATATGCCAGTTGTCTATGTTCCTATGCGAGCACTGCTTTCTTCTTGGTAGCAAAATTGCAATCAGTTTCCACCGGAGGTTTCTGTAGTGTAGTGGTTATCACGTTTCCTTTACACGCAAAAGGTCCCCAGCTCGAAACTGGGCAGAAACAGCGATGCTTTTTGTTCCATAAAGTGGTCTATTCCCCTCCTTTCTAAAGAAGATTTTTGGCCTCCAATGCTAGCTGCACCTTGACAAAACTCACATTAGTCTGCCTACTCCTCTTGATCCAGTTGTCTCCAAGCAAAAGAGCTGGAGTTAGTCCAAAGTAGCGTGTTAGCTTGATCAGGACAGATGTGGATCCTAGTTGTTGCGTGTGGTTAAAATGAGCTGCGTGTGGTTAAAATGAGCTGCACGTGGTTAAAACAAGCTTTGCTTGGGTAAAATGAGCCGCTTGTGGGTACACCCTGAGAAGTGTAGGTGGTTTTTGTAGTGTAGTGGTTATCACGTTCGCCTAACACGCGAAAGGTCCCCAGTTTGAAACTGGGCAGAAACATAGCTTTTTCTCTGGTCTTCTTTCCTTTTCACGCAGGCTCCACTTACGCATGCATGAGTCTTTACCTGTCTGGCTTAATCATATTCATGAAAAGCTCTACTTTTCCTCTTTCAGGGCTCCAGGACAAGCAAGAAGTGTCTGGTTTCTGTAGTGTAGTGGTTATCACGTTCGCCTCACACGCGAAAGGTCCCCGGTTCGAAACCGGGCAGAAACAGTGTCTACCTTTAACTTTTTGCCATCCAAAGCACTCCTCCTTCCCTTGCTCCATACGCTTGCAAGCTGGCCCTCAATGTGACTGGCCAGTGTCTTTTCTTCACTCACTTTCTCAGGCAACTGCTAATAGCCTCTTTCAGACTGCCTCTCAACCATCCCTACATGCATATCCATCTAAGAGAGATCTAAAACTCAACTTGCAAAACACCAAGCTTTGTCTCTTTTCCTTCTCCCTAGATACTGCACTATCTAGAAGTAGAACTGTCCTACCACCTGCTTTGTAAGTTTATATTGCCTGGAATTTGCCTTTGACTCCAACCTCCCTTGTCTTCTTCCTATCCAGCCCTTCTCCAAGTACTGCCACTTTGGTTGCCGTCGCATCATCTGCAAAGTTCAGGCTTTCCCAGTAGTTAAGACTTATGATATTTTGCTGCATGCCATGGTTGTCTTTCCCCTCCCCACCTTTCTATTCCCGAATGCCTTTTTTTTTACTCAAGCATACTCTATTGACCTAAGCCCAACATTTTAGATGTTGTTACCTCTCATAGCTACTTTATTGCTCCCTTTCTCATGTGGAAGGTTCTTTTGAGTATTAGTTCCCAATATGCCAGTTGTCTATGTTCCTATGCGAGCACTGCTTTCTTCTTGGTAGCAAAATTGCAATCAGTTTCCACCGGAGGTTTCTGTAGTGTAGTGGTTATCACGTTTGCTTTACACGCAAAAGGTCCCCAGCTCGAAACTGGGCAGAAACAGCGATGCTTTTTGTTCCATAAAGTGGTCTATTCCCCTCCTTTCTAAAGAAGATTTTTGGCCTCCAATGCTAGCTGCACCTTGACAAAACTCACATTAGTCTGCCTACTCCTCTTGATCCAGTTGTCTCCAAGCAAAAGAGCTGGAGTTAGTCCAAAGTAGCGTGTTAGCTTGATCAGGACAGATGTGGATCCTAGTTGTTGCGTGTGGTTAAAATGAGCTGCGTGTGGTTAAAATGAGCTGCACGTGGTTAAAACAAGCTTTGCTTGGGTAAAATGAGCCGCTTGTGGGTACACCCTGAGAAGTGTAGGTGGTTTCTGTAGTGTAGTGGTTATCACGTTCGCCTAACACGCGAAAGGTCCCCAGTTCGAAACTGGGCAGAAACATGGCTTTTTCTCTGGTCTTCTTTCCTTTTCACGCAGGCTCCACTTACGCATGCATGAGTCTTTACCTGTCTGGCTTAATCATATTTATGAAAAGCTCTACTTTTCCTCTTTCGGGGCTCCAGAACAAGCAAGAAGTGTCTGGTTTCTGTAGTGTAGTGGTTATCACGTTCGCCTCACACGCGAAAGGTCCCCGGTTCGAAACTGGGCAGAAACAGTGTCTACCTTTAACTTTTTGCCATCCAAAGCACTCCTCCTTCCCTTGCTCCATACGCTTGCAAGCTGGCCCTCAATGTGACTGGCCAGTGTCTTTTCTTCACTCACTTTCTCAGGCAACTGCTAATAGCCTCTTTCAGACTGCCTCTCAGCCATCCCTACATGCATATCCATCTAAGAGAGATCTAAAACTCAACTTGCAAAACACCAAGCTTTGTCTCTTTTCCTTCTCCCTAGATACTGCACTATCTAGAAGTAGAACTGTCCTACCACCTGCTTTTTAAGTTTATATTGCCTGGAATTTGCCTTTGACTCCAACCTCCCTTGTCTTCTTCCTATCCAGCCCTTCTCCAAGTACTGCCACTTTGGTTGCCGTCGCATCATCTGCAAAGTTCAGGCTTTCCCAGTAGTTAAGACTCATTATATTTTGCTGCATGCCATGGTTGTCTTTCCCCTCCCCACCTTTCTATTCCCGAATGCCTTTTTTTTTACTCAAGCATACTCTATTGACCTAAGCCCAACATTTTAGATGTTGTTACCTCTCATAGTTACTTTATTGCTCCCTTTCTCATGTGGAAGGTTCTTTTGAGTATTAGTTCCCAATATGCCAGTTGTCTATGTTCCTATGCGAGCACTGCTTTCTTCTTGGTAGCAAAATTGCAATCAGTTTCCACCGGAGGTTTCTGTAGTGTAGTGGTTATCACGTTTGCTTTACACGCAAAAGGTCCCCAGCTCGAAACTGGGCAGAAACAGCGATGCTTTTTGTTCCATAAAGTGGTCTATTCCCCTCCTTTCTAAAGAAGATTTTTGGCCTCCAATGCTAGCTGCACCTTGACAAAACTCACATTAGTCTGCCTACTCCTCTTGATCCAGTTGTCTCCAAGCAAAAGAGCTGGAGTTAGTCCAAAGTAGCGTGTTAGCTTGATCAGGACAGATGTGGATCCTAGTTGTTGCGTGTGGTTAAAATGAGCTGCGTGTGGTTAAAATGAGCTGCACGTGGTTAAAACAAGCTTTGCTTGGGTAAAATGAGCCGCTTGTGGGTACACCCTGAGAAGTGTAGGTGGTTTCTGTAGTGTAGTGGTTATCACGTTCGCCTAACACGCGAAAGGTCCCCAGTTCGAAACTGGGCAGAAACATGGCTTTTTCTCTGGTCTTCTTTCCTTTTCACGCAGGCTCCACTTACGCATGCATGAGTCTTTACCTGTCTGGCTTAATCATATTCATGAAAAGCTCTACTTTTCCTCTTTCGGGGCTCCAGGACAAGCAAGAAGTGTCTGGTTTCTGTAGTGTAGTGGTTATCACGTTCGCCTCACACGCGAAAGGTCCCCGGTTCGAAACCGGGCAGAAACAGTGTCTACCTCTAACTTTTTGCCATCCAAAGCACTCCTCCTTCCCTTGCTCCATACGCTTGCAAGCTGGCTCTCAATGTGACTGGCCAGTGTCTTTTCTTCACTCACTTTCTCAGGCAACTGCTAATAGCCTCTTTCAGACTGCCTCTCAGCCATCCCTACATGCATATCCATCTAAGAGAGATCTAAAACTCAACTTGCAAAACACCAAGCTTTGTCTCTTTTCCTTCTCCCTAGATACTGCACTATCTAGAAGTAGAACTGTCCTACCACCTGCTTTGTAAGTTTATATTGCCTGGAATTTGCCTTTGACTCCAACCTCCCTTGTCTTCTTCCTATCCAGCCCTTCTCCAAGTACTGCCACTTTGGTTGCCGTCGCATCATCTGCAAAGTTCAGGCTTTCCCAGTAGTTAAGACTTATGATATTTTGCTGCATGCCATGGTTGTCTTTCCCCTCCCCACCTTTCTATTCCCGAATGCCTTTTTTTTTACTCAAGCATACTCTATTGACCTAAGCCCAACATTTTAGATGTTGTTACCTCTCATAGCTACTTTATTGCTCCCTTTCTCATGTGGAAGGTTCTTTTGAGTATTAGTTCCCAATATGCCAGTTGTCTATGTTCCTATGCGAGCACTGCTTTCTTCTTGGTAGCAAAATTGCAATCAGTTTCCACCGGAGGTTTCTGTAGTGTAGTGGTTATCACGTTTGCTTTACACGCAAAAGGTCCCCAGCTCAAAACTGGGCAGAAACAGCGATGCTTTTTGTTCCATAAAGTGGTCTATTCCCCTCCTTTCTAAAGAAGATTTTTGGCCTCCAATGCTAGCTGCACCTTGACAAAACTCACATTAGTCTGCCTACTCCTCTTGATCCAGTTGTCTCCAAGCAAAAGAGCTGGAGTTAGTCCAAAGTAGCGTGTTAGCTTGATCAGGACAGATGTGGATCCTAGTTGTTGCGTGTGGTTAAAATGAGCTGCGTGTGGTTAAAATGAGCTGCACGTGGTTAAAACAAGCTTTGCTTGGGTAAAATGAGCCGCTTGTGGGTACACCCTGAGAAGTGTAGGTGGTTTCTGTAGTGTAGTGGTTATAACGTTCGCCTAACACGCGAAAGGTCCCCAGTTCAAAACTGGGCAGAAACATGGCTTTTTCTCTGGTCTTCTTTCCTTTTCACGCAGGCTCCACTTACGCATGCATGAGTCTTTACCTGTCTGGCTTAATCATATTCATGAAAAGCTCTACTTTTCCTCTTTCGGGGCTCCAGGACAAGCAAGAAGTGTCTGGTTTCTGTAGTGTAGTGGTTATCACGTTCGCCTCACACGCGAAAGGTCCCCGGTTCGAAACCGGGCAGAAACAGTGTCTACCTTTAACTTTTTGCCATCCAAAGCACTCCTCCTTCCCTTGCTCCATACGCTTGCAAACTGGCCCTCAATGTGACTGGCCAGTGTCTTTTCTTCACTCACTTTCTCAGGCAACTGCTAATAGCCTCTTTCAGACTGCCTCTCAGCCATCCCTACATGCATATCCATCTAAGAGAGATCTAAAACTCAACTTGCAAAACACCAAGCTTTGTCTCTTTTCCTTCTCCCTAGATACTGC